>NC_056737.1:1283095670-1283130670 GCF_019279795.1 Protopterus annectens
CCAAGAAAACTTTTTTTTTTAAAAAGGGGGGCCCCATAAAAATTCCCCTTACCCTGGCCTTTGATACACAGGTAATTACATTTCACGTGGCCCTGTCAAGCAGAGACACTGAGGTGATTGCCTGGGTGTATTCACTATCTCCAAAACAATCTCCAGGATTATTTATGATGACTGCTAATTAGGAGCTTTGTTTGCTATGGATAGTTGGTTTGTTCCAGAGTATGGGATGTCTCTGAGATAGGAATATATCCCTCCAGCATGTGCTGTTTATTGTGGTCAAAGGGTTTGGGTCCCTAGAGCATGTAGCTTGTAGAAATTGTGATCTGTTTATGTGGAGCATCTCCAACAGGTCTGGGTTTGACATAACTTAGTATGTTAGTCAGAGGTCACCTCTGAGTTGGCGGTATGCGACACAGTCTAGTTGTGGGTTTGTGGGACAGTCTGCATAGGGCATCTGTTTGATGCCGGTATTACTCTTTGTGAGTTATGTCTGTGTCCTTTCCACTTGCTGTAGATGTCTTGTGAGGTACATACTACATGGGGCATTGTACTCTATACTGGGTTTTATGTGTGTGGAGTAGAGGGTAACACTGACCTATATTTCCCTGGATGACACACCTTTTGTGATGACGTGTGCCACATAGACGGATTACATGACTAGTGTGGCACTGTGAATATCGAAGGGGAGACTACTGTCCACCTGTGTCCCATGGTCTGTTATCACACCTTCGGTGTTAAGTAGACTACCACCTATGTGGTAGTTCATGGGTACTGAGTCTTTGCAAGGAGGGATGCCAATGCAGTGTCAACATTGAGCTTGAGTCCATGGCTTTGTCAACAGGCATCTGTTGCAGTATTTATGACCCTGTCTCTCTCTCTCTCTCTATATATATATATATATATATATATATATATATATATATATATATATATGAACACATACATATCAACATCCATTGGTGTACATATAGATATACATATAGGCACATATAGAGTCCACCTGTCATGGTGGGAATATCAAGTATGGGAAGGCTGTGAGGTATACAGTTATGTCATAACATTGCACAGTGTTGTGCGAAGTGCATTGAAGGTGTTCTCAGCCCATGTAGCTTTAGCAGGCCTCACTGGCTGCAACACTGCAAACCTGACAAATCATACCCACAGTGTTTAACCACCACATGTCATATACCAGCACTGTATGCTGTCTGGTCTGCCACACACTACAACCTACATAGAAATATGCACATAACAACCTTCAACAACATATATATATATATATATATATATATATATATATATATATATATATATATCCACCTTTCACAAACAGTTGCAGTATGTCCCTTGCTCAATGCACATGTACAGATGCTAATATATCTGACACGGACAGATGTCTCCGTATGTGTGTGCCATACACACACAAGTACCACACTGTTGTAAGTCCATGTACCTCACGGCTGACCTGTTGGGCCTTGCTGCAACATGAACAGGTGTCACATGTGAGCACACAGTAATATTAGAGGATGTATACATAGCTGCTAATGCTGAATTAGCATACTAGCCTAGTACAGCATTTGACAATGCTAAGCTACACATTAATATGACTATCATGCATTTGTTACTCTGTCACATCCATGTTTGCATAACTGCATCGGCTACTACCCCAAACAGACATTGTACACACTACTGGACAGAACACAGATAACATGGATCACATGTTTGACATTTAATGCTGAACTACATATGTCACCGTCAGATCCCACTGCACACAGCTACACACTCATTTCTCCATGCCAGTAGTTATGCAGGGCATCTGTGCATTGATACGTACCACTGCCACATATGGATGATTCAAACTATGTAGAGTACTCTTCATAAACATCTACTACATTCCAGTAAATACATAGCTGTTACATACCTTTCCTTTGTATGTGTTCATATTTGTTGTCGTATATCCTGGTATATTTGTTTCGCAATATATGTTTTCCTTTCTTTTTTCCTTTTTTTTTTATCATTTACTTTTCAAGATATTTTTTTTCAATAGATTTTTATTTCAAAATATATTTCTTTTCAATTTTTTTTTATTTCAGTATTTTTTTTTTCAATATATTTTCTTTCAATATATTTTTTTCAATATATTTTTTTTCAGTATTTTTTAATATATTTTTTTTCAATATTTTTTTTCAATATAATTTCTTTTGTCAGTATATTAATTTGTTTTCAATATATTCTTTTTGTTATATTTTTTTACATTACATCACTTTTTCTCTCTCTCTCTCTCCCTCCGTACCTGCAATGGAATGATTGCATGTGTGGACAGCAAGTACAGACTGCTTTTATAGGTATCTGCACATGTGCATGTGATGGCCTCTGTACCAATTGGTGGCCACCATTTGGCAATTGCATGCAGCCTGCTGTGTGGTACTTGCAGTACTCACTGTCATAGCAACCCAGTGCTATAAATTGCTAAGTCAGGTAGGCATAGCCCTTTCAGAATTCCAAAGTGGGGACCATGCTTGTTTGCTGTAGACACCGTTATGTAAGTCAGATGGTCGGTATGCTTCTTCTATCTGTTGCTAAGGGTGTAGCCAGTTATTTGTATGTTGTACTCAGACCTGAATGTTGCCACTTCTAGTACACAGTTGACAGTGTAGAATTGTACTCACCCCTAGAAATGCTAACACAAGATACATGGGAGTATGGAGTTTCTTTACAACTTATACAATTAGCTGCCATACATATATAGTTATTGAAATGTTTTCATTTGGCACATGAACTGTTTGGGAACTGCTATACTGTGGATATTAATGCACTCATTTCTGCACAGTTTGTGCTTTTTATTTTGTTGACATTATCACAGGATGCTCATGAAAACTGGACAATTCCAGTACTGAGTATGCCTACCTACTCCCTTGCTATACCTTGAACACATTGGTATTTTGTACATTTGGGTGGGGATTGTCCTGTTATGACACTGTGTGGGGGTTGTAAAGTGCTGCTGTAACATTATTTACTGCTAGAATGTCTGGTTCTGTTATCACAGTCATGTAATGCAATTCCACAACAACTGCTGGTAAAATTCCACAGAACAGGTTTTGTGTTATGGCATTCCTCTTTCCTTTACATTCACACATTCTGATGCATGATATATATATTTCAGCAACATCCTGCTGTATATCTACTGTGGCCTAGTGGTACTTCATGCAGTCTAGTGTGTCCAAGGTCCAGGGTTTGAGAGTGACAGTGGTGTTTTATTTTGCTGCTGAGCAGAACAAGGCCCCTCATATGCAGGGTGACTAAGGCACTTTTAAGCAGTTGTAAGTGGGTTTGTGCGATGCTTAGCAATACTTAGCTAAGCGCACACATGTGCACACTTACTCAAACCCGCTTACTACTGCTTAAAAGTGCTTACTCCCGTTAACCCCCGCGCTCATTTCTTTGAAAGAAAAGAAAATAGGGAGATAGGAAAGTGGTGAAAAAGGGGCACAAAGAGGGAAAGACAGTAGAGAAAACAGCTCGGGATTTGAAGGACAGGTGTAGGGAAGGTCCATAGCTGCCCATTTCTTTAACAGCAACAGCTGTGCATATACTAGTAATTTGGAGGGAATTTTGAAACCTTCCACCCCTCAGAGAGGGGTGAGGACAACGAAGTATGTTGTACTGCCAATTGAATTTCAGGTTCTGTGTCCAGTGGACATTTGTGCAAAATGGGCAGCTATGTATGGGGCGTAATTTGTTTGTGGGAGCAGATTGCCCATTTTTTTTTTTCAGGTGAGAGTGGAATGTGGGGTAGGGGAAGTAGGTATGTTTTGGGAGGTAGGTTGGGGAGGTAAACAGACATGACAAACGAGACGCATACAGGGGCGGAATATGACACATGGGGTGGGTGAACACCATTGACGGGTAAGGATGTTTGGAAATCACAAGCCCATGAGCTCACAGATGGCAACAGTGGAACTGAGATTGCCACCCATGGGCAGTCACCACTGCACCTTCACATCCCGGAGGGTGGCTGTGCTGGGGGCTGCGTGGGAGGGGCAGGCTCACCCATGAGTCATGCCACTCTTGCCTCAAGCTGGCGTAGTGGATCAGCGACTGAACGCTCGATCTCCCTACACACCACAGCCCGGACCCTTCGGAGGGTGACAGGTGGCCCTCATCCGGCCATGCTTGCACAGGGGGGATGAGCCCCATCTCCTGCAGTGCTTCCACCTGAAGGTGGAACAGGGCCAACGGAGGAGGATGTCCCAGGCTGGGCACCGGACCTGCTGGTGCCAGTTGCCATCGCCATCTGAGGTGGGACAGGTGGGTCCGCTGGGACTGGCCTTCCCATACGTTATGTGTTTAGGTGAATTTAATGGCAATATAGCCAACAGCATTCCAAATTAGTTGTAACAGCATGCAGTAATATTCCCATTAACCCAACACACCAGAGTTCCAACAGTTGAACAGCAAGCATAACACATGCATATATAGAATGACAGTGGACATTCTAACAGCATGCAGGAATGATTGGTGGCAACAGGCCACCAAGATTGTGGTGTTTGAACAGGGCACATGCATCAAAGTTAATGCAAATATTTATAAACCAATAGGACATATGTCCCAACAAATGTTTTGAGATTACACATACCCATTGAGGTGTGGAATTGCATTGTTTATGCACATACAGTAGGGTGTAAAAAGATACCTCCATTAACAACTTATATGAACTTATAGTCTACACTACATTCCAGTTGACTGCAGGTATATATCCCCTACATGTATTATTAGACTAGGCAATGTCCATTATGTTGTGGGATGTGTTTTGCTAGCTCCTTATGTACCTGACCTGTATCTAATATACAAACTGTCCAGGATGCAAATGTTACTGCTACGTATTTATATATTTTATTTATATTCATATGTCTACATATCTGGATGTGTTCAGGTGACATTATCAGTTATATTTTAACAGCCCCCTACATTTCTAGCAGCACACTGACATTTCTGGTGAACACAATTACAATCTTCTCGTGTGCCAGATTTACCTATACATGCCAGCCTTGAAACTACAGTTGAGGACTGTATATATGCTTAAGAGATACTGGCACTTCCTTCATCCTCTTTCTATGGGGCTAATACGACACTACTATTTATATACTGCAAGAGTACATCAACATTTCAAAGAAAGTGACACGGACACACTACAAGTGTTATACCTTTATTAATTACATTACACACTTTTCTAGTGGCTCTCTCATTTATTTGTTATTACAGTGCATGCAGACATCTTATTCAGGATGTATTATACCTTCATTTATGGTTTACAACACTCTTTTTCAGGCTCTCTCACTTATTCTATATAACAATACATGCAGGGTAATAATTCAGGACTTATCATACCTTTATTAATGGGCTACAACACCCTTTCTTAGGCTCTCTCACTTATTTTACATAACAGTTCATGCAGAGAGGTTATTCAAGCCTTATTATACCTTTATTATTGGGCTAAGACACTTTTAATCAGGCTCTCTCACTTATTTTATATAACAGTACATGCAGAAAAATTACTAACGTGCCTGGTGGTGCAGCCTTAGCAGCCTATCTGCATAGGCTTGCTGATTCGCAGCACGGACACCTGCAGCTGTGAAGTAAATGAAGTGATATTGTGACATATACCTATCCATACTATCGACTACACTAGCATGTTTTGCATACTTCAGTCTATGGCTACCTACACAGTAGTGGGGCATTTTGCATCCCATAGGCCTCCTGTATCCATTGGTACAGTTGGTCCTGTTTGCATCTCTTCAGGTCTGCATGGTGATGTCTAACCTGCTCACCAGTCCGAGGGATGCCTGTGGCACTGGTGAGTTCATGTGCGAGACGGTTCCAGGCCTCCGCTTTGTATTCCATGCCCTAGAACTGGCCCTGCAGGAGTCTAGCATCATACTGATGGACGAGGAGCCAAACCATCACTTTTGACTCCTCAATGCCCCACCGTTGCACTCAGAAGCGAGAGCCCTCTCCAACACCAGCCATTGCTGCCTGCAGATGGGAGCTACAACCAGTTATGGCGAGTATTCCCACCTATGGAGCTTAAATATGCCTCATTACCCACACGTATTTGCGATTGGCCGGATTTGAAAGTTCTCAGCTGAGTGCACACCTGCTTAGCACTGTGTAAACTTTGATTCATATGTATATGTGTGTTGACAGTCCATGAACATCAAATGCTGTCATGGCTTAGTGGATCAGTACTGTGATTATGGTGCACACTATCCTGGGTTCGAGACATGTCATTGCTTTTTTATTTTACTACTGGCCTGACCGGTAGGGGGTGTGGCTGTGTTTAGCTGACTTTGCTCAACTTTGCCCAACGTTGCTTTACATTTACCGATGTTGCGCAAGTTCACGCGGTGCGCAGCTTCGCTCAAACATGTTTGGTTTACGCTAGTTGGCGTGATGCGCAGTTCCATGCAAAGCTATTACGCTAGTTAAACCAGTGCTTAGCTATGGGCAGTTATTCTTAAATGTGCTTAATAGTGGTAAACGTTGCTTAGCAGTGCTTCACATTGCTTAAGATAGGTTACTTATGCATTCATTAGTATGCATGACCGTTTCACCTTCTTATATATATTTAAAATGTCGTTCACTACTACATAGGCCATTTTGATGCATTTTAATAAAATTTAAATGGTAAATGTCAGGAATTATTTAATGCACGGATTTCCAGCTGGAAATGGGTAGGGGAGTGGTGGGACTCGAACTGGGAAGGCCTCCTCTTTGTGCGAAGGCTCTACCACTACGCTATTGCTATTTGGCTTCATTTGCATATAAGTGGTTTATTATCCTCTTCGATATCTATACTGCTAACTGTAAAATCCACAAAAATTAACACAGAGTATGATGCATAAATGTAATAAATATGGCATCTAAGAGACCATTTAAGGGGAACATATAAATATAAATGTACCTACTAATTCAAAGCATAGCTAGCTATTAATTAAATATTAAAAGCTAACAAACTGTGCTATAATATGAGTAACATACCCTCACAGTATTATTTTAAGAAAAACACCCAAACAATATCTTATGTGCCATTAAAGCCAAGACGTCGATTTTGACATAAAAATCTAACGACGTAGAGCAAGATATTTAAGAATGCTTCTCAAGGAGGCATATTCATTAAGTCCTGGATGACTATAAGCTGCAGTTCTAATCTGCTAAAGAATGGTCACTTAGATGCCATATTTATTACATTTATGCATCATACTCTGTGTTAATTTTTACCCTTTTGGGTGTTTGAGTTATTTGCTGGTGACGACTTAGTTTATGAGGTTTCAGATTAATAATATTATAGTATACATGTGATGATATATGAGACAGCTTTAACTTTAAAAGTTTTTAATGGCAATAATATATTGTCACTGTTTTTAAAATATTCATTGTACAGTTATATTATTTTTTGATGCTTATTATGCTTTTATATTTTATTATATTATATATATTATAATGCATTTAGCGATGTTGCTGACTTGTTATGAATTTGCATTGCCGTTTTGTTTCTACAATGAAGAGTGGTCTTAAGGATCCTTTAAGAAATGTTTAGTGTAATTGATTTCATTGAATTATTGGTGTCACGTTATTTTTTTATAAAAAGCTGCTTAATTAGTATGTTCTTTGTCTGATGAAGGAGAGGCACTGATCTACTCCGAAAGCGCTAATAAAATAGTTAGGGATTTTATCTTCGTGACTGCTCGTTCTCATTTTAGCCTTTTGTGGATTTTACAAGTTTGTCAGTCTTTTTGTTAAACTGCTAACTGTAGCTAAGCAACGTGCACACCCACGCACACACGCCAAATATGGGCAGCTATATCGTGAATAAAAAAAAAAAATGTTTTACATTTTATTTCATTTGTACAGGGCTTTTGAATGTGGGGGAGTGTGGTGTTGGGGGTATACACATTTGATTAGACTTGCTCATATCTGCTGACATTTGCAGATTTAGGCACTTGCAGGGGCGTGGATATTTGGACTGCTCGGCAGTCTGACACGCCCCCTGCACTCCTACACGCTCCGTGTTAGCCTGGGAGTTGAGTCAGCATGCCCTCATGCATATGCATGATGCGCTGACGTCATACTCTTAGACAGCAGTCTCCAAGTAGGACTTCGTTCGTCCCACACGGAGGATTACTGAATCCCCCCATAACTTTTGTATCCCAAATGAATATATAAAAGTTAACTGCTCCCTGGTTATAGTAAACATATGGTATGAAAAAGAAGAAAAAAATTATATATATATATATATATATATATATATATATATATATATATCCATACACACACACACACACACACACATATATATATATATATATATATATATATATATATATATATATATATATATATATATATATATATATATATATATATATATATATATATATATATCCATACACACACACACACACACATACACACACACACACACATATATATATATATATATATATATATATATATATATATATATAAACATACACATACACACATGCATACATGTATACATACATAGATATATGCCTATGCAAAATAAAGTCCTTTGTTTTGTATATGTATTCCAATAAAATATTATGTAAAATAAAGATACTTTACCTTTGCTTTGTGTATATATTCCAATAAAACATTAAGTAAAGAGTTCTGAAAGAAAGTATTAAGTATTATTTGATAACAGTCCTATTTGTCTTTTAATTTTTTATTTGCACTTTCTTTGACAGTCCAGGTGTTCTTAGTTGCATGTCTTTTCAGACTCTGTGCATACCATTCCATGTCCTCTATATCAGTTAGTACTTTTTTTCTTGTGAATAAAGTCCAAAGCCTCTGACAAAGAGCTAAAGATCTTCTCACCTTCTGGTAAAAATATTTTTATCCTGGAGGGAAAGAGAATTTGTGCTTTGATGTTAACTTTTTTTAAGAGATTTTATCAAGGGAGTACATTCTTTCCTTCTAGATATGACAGAAGAAGTATAGTCATTGTCAAAAAGAATGAGTTTGTCCTTTATCTTGATCAGAGAATTATTCCATGCAGACTTCAGAACCAAATCCTTATCTTGGGAGGATAAAAAATCTAACAATGATGGATCTGGAGTTAGGAGAAACTGTTGTTGAAGCAGGTTTTGCTAGAGACCAGTGAGCCCTCTCTATACCAAAGGGAAGGGCTTCAGGAAGATTTAGTACTGTTGGAAGCCAATTATTAAGAAAGTGTATCATATCAGTTCCCTCTTCCTTTTCTGGTACTCCATAGATTCTAATGTTGTTTGTCAGTGACCTACTTTCTAGGTCTTCCAGCTTTTCTGTTAGTTTTGTATTCTGTTTCAAAAGAAACTCATTTTGACTTTCACATTCCATCAGTCTGCCATCCATATCTGTTACAGATTCCTCGATAGAAGCAATTTGTTCAGAATGCTTTTTAGCCATTTCACTAAGAATGTCTAGCTGCTTACCACAGTCTTGTTTAATAGTATCTATTTTATTCTCTAGTTTGTCCATTTTTATAGATAGTTCGTGAATTGTAGTTATTAATGTTTGCAGCTCCTTCTTTACCACACTGTCTTGATGAGAGTTTTTCAAGTTACTCATACTCTGATTTCTTGAGGAAAAACTTCTTGACAGGAAAAAATAATAAAATCTTATGTTTTAGTACTAATTTTTGAAAAATAATAAAGGACCTATATTCACAAATCCTCTGATATACTTTTGGATTAGTATATGCAAAAGTTAGATTAAATTTCCTGTCAGAATAAAAATGTTATAAGCAGAGCTAATGTTCAGTGCTGCTAGCAGTCTGGCATCTTTGCCACGCCCCTTAGGCCTGTGATTCTTTTAGTGAGGTATTTCTGTGGCCTTTCCAGTTGTTGCAGGTGTCTTCTGAGGTACATACCAAATGGGGCATTGTACTCTATAATGGGTCTAATGAGGGATGAGTACAGTGTGACAATGATCTCTGTTTTTCTGGATGAAAAGCCCTTAGTGATGAGGTGTGCCACATAGAAGGATTTCCTGACTGTTGTGGCTATGTGGTTATTGAAGATGAGACCACAGTCCACCTGTGTCCCTAAGTCCCTTATCACACTTTTGGTGTTTAGTGTACTGACACTTATGTGGTAATTCATGAGTACTTGTTTTTTCCAAAGGGGATAACTATACATTTCTTGGCATTGAGCTTGAGCCCGTGGCTCTGGCAATAAGCATCTGTTTCTGTAAGGCCCTTTTGTAGAACAGTCACATTATTTGGGGATTCAATAATGGCTCCCAGTTTGCAGTCATCTGCAAACTTTGCTAGCCAGAGTCCCTTAGTGCTGCCCTGTACTTCAGAGAAGTAGATGCCAAACAAGAGCGGTCCCAGGACTGAACCCTGATGTACTCCACTTGTCACTTGTCTGGAGCTGGATTTGAAGTCGGCTACTTTTACAGTATGGGTTCTGTCAGTAAGCCAGTTGGCAACCCATTGAGTGACGTAGGGATTAATGCTTAGCTTAGTAAGTTTATCTATGATTCCAGAGTGGGGGATGGTGTTGAAGGCCTTGGCGTGGTCCAGACAGGCTGTGTGGACCGCTTTAACCTTGTCCAAAGCTCTAGAGACTGATTTGAAGGAGTCAATCAGGTTGAGGAGCAAGATCGGCCTTTTACAAAGCCAATCTGGGTGGGGTCCAGTATTTGAAGGTTGCCAATGTCTTTGTTTATAAGTTCCATGATAATTCATTCCATGGCTTTGCACATCAGGCTCGTCAGACTGATGGGACGATAGTTCCCGGGATCCAAGTTGGATCCCCCCCTTGTGGAGTGGAATAACTGTAGCTTTGTACCACTCATTGGGCATGAAGCCTGAGGTGAGGCTATGATTAAACATGACACTTAGGTAGGGTGCCCATTCATTTTGTAGTTCATGTAGTACACAGCCCGGGATGTCATCTGGCTCCATGGAAGCTGTATTATTAGCTTTGGAGATTGTGTTTTTTACCTGTGTGGCTGTGAATACCGAAATTTGGCAATCTTTTGATATTGAGATGGGCCCTTTAGGGGGTGAGAGGGGGTGAAGTTGGCACTGAATCAGTCTGCCAGGATATTGGCAATATCCTTGGGATCAGTATATTTTATGCCATTCTGTTGTAGCTCAGAGCAGATCTGAGCAATTCCATTTACAGTCTTGACATAATTATAGAATGTCTTGTAGTTTTTCTTGGCACCTTTGGCAATTTTATTTTCGTAACTAGCTTTGGAGGATTTTATGAGGGATCTCAGCTTCTTACTGAAGCTGGTAAGGGAGTATTTTGCATCCTGAGATTTTCCTCTTTTCTGCAACAGTTTATTCCTTTTGTTGTACAGTTTGTTTATGGCAGGGTACCACTAGATTGGTTTCTTTTTTTGGAAGAGACTGTCTTGGTTCTATTTGGAATTGGATGATTCATGCATGAGTGGATGTGCTCGTACAGTGCCTTAGTGTAGGATTTAGCAGTCAAACTTTCAGTTCCCATCTGCATGGGTGTCATGAAGTTTGTCACTTCTGACTTGACTAGCATGAAGTTGGCTTTGGAGAATTTTTTCTATGGAGGTTTCCCTACTGGGGAATGGGGGTGGGATGTGGACATCAAGGGTGATTAGCTTATGGTCATACCTGACCAACGAGGGGGTGACTACTGGTGTGGAGCATCAAACTCCCATGTTGGTGATGACCAGGTCTAGGATATTTGAGCCCCTGGTAGGACTATGGATTAGTTGGTCCAGGGCATTGGAATTTATGAATTCCAAGAACCGTTGGGCAAAGGTGTTGGTACCAGAGTAGTTTTCCCAATTAATGACAGGGTAGTTGAAATCACCCAGTATTAGGGTGTTTGGTTGTATCTTAATATTTTCTAGTATGTTTAGAAAGGTGTAGTGAGAGTTTGGGGCATGGTGGGGATCTGTAGCAAGCTACAATTTGGATTGCCGTCTTACCTAATGTTAGTTGCACCTGTAGGATTTCAGATGCATTGTGTTGGGCAACTAGCCTGGAGGTGTGAATATCCTTGGTGAATATGGACACTCCTCCACCTTTAGTACTTATTTCCTGGTTCGTTGACTGGGTTGGGAGGGTGGTCTAATGGTTAAGTTGTTTACCTTATAGACACAAGGTGCAGGGTTTGATTCTCACATGGGGTAATTGGCTAGGCTTAAAATGGTCACCAATGGCAGTTAGCCTAGTAGTAACCTATAATAATAAAAAAAGTATGGTAAAAGTTGCAGCCTGGTATTGCAGGGGTGCTCTCTGGAGCCTTAAACTAGGTCTCAGTTACTACACAGATATCAATGTTCTCCATTTTTAAAAGTGCCTCGAGAGAATGCATTTTGAGGTTTAGACTTCTAGCATTGAGTAGAATTACTTTCATATTTTGCATGCTTTTACTGTTACTTTGGTGGTGTTGTCCTTTGAGCTTTGCCTAAAAAAGGCACTATAGGGGTGGCAAGAGCCTTAGCCGGTAACGTGAATCCCAGGGGTGACAGGTGTAGACCATCTCTGGCAAAGCATCATGGTCTGTTGATCATGTCATCCCAGGCAGACAGATACTGGATCCCCTTTGAATGACACCAGAAATGTAGCCAATTGTTGGGAGTCAATCATTTTGTCCTTATACTGTGGTATCATTTTGGGTGAAGGCAGGAGGCTGCTCAGGGCTAGTGTCATACCTGCCTGGGCCATATGATCTAAGAGCTCTTCCATGCCTCTTTTCGTGTAGTCCAGAGTGGTACGTCTCATGTCATTCACTCCAACATGAACAATGACAGTCATATTTGTACTTGTTGTGGAGTGACTTGAGTGCATGCATTATGTGGTGGATCCTGGCATCCGACAGGCAGCTGACAGTAATTTTCTCCTTGTTCAGCCTGGTGAGTGGGGCATCAGTGTGCCTGACTATAGAGTCACCTATGACTAAAGTGTTGGGTATGTTGTCTTGCCTTAGGGCTGTTGTTTGGTGGCACACTGGTATTTAGAGCTATGTGTCACTTTGGTTGTGATTTGTGTTTGTGTTTCAGCTTCGGAGGTCCTTGTTGCTTGGGCAGGTTAATGTTAAGGGCCTCCGCATAAGTGGGTTTAGTGATACTATGTGTGGATGTTGGTGGCATGAGTTTTGAAGGGCTATGTGTTGCTTGAGGTGTAGTGCAGGTGTTAACCTTCTCCTCTTGACTGTCTAGCACAATCTTTGCTGGAGAGAACTTTGCTTCCAGTTTGGTTATGTAAGTGCATCTCTCGCAGGTTGTAGTGTTGGGCAGTAGGATGAGAGGGATGTCTGTGTACATGAGACAATTGCTGCATTGCCCCAGTATGCCCAGATTCACCAGGTGGACAGGAGAAATCACCGGAAGCTGACCCTTGGACTTGCTTGGTTCGGTGTTTCTTCTGTAAAGTACAAGAGCTGTTTTCCCTTACCTTGGTAAGGTACTTTGCAATTATAGGCTGTTTAGTGCCTATGATTCATTTCCCCTTATTAACAAGGAAAATTGAGTGCTTGTATCAGTTTAAGGCTTTCTAGTGCTTTCCCACAGGTTAGTTACAAGAAAGGTGGGAAACAAGCGCAGATGTGGGCTTTTGAACCAGAAAGTTGAAAGAGATGGACACACTGCCAAATGGTCAATAAACTACAATTTCTGGGCCAAAAACCACTCCTCTTGTGGTAAACAGGCTACCTAGTGCTTACCACTCCCACTGATAATCTAGAAGACTTCCCCCAACACAGAAAGGCTTGTGGGACTCAGAAGCTTACCAACAGTCCTGGATACAACAACTCTGTATCTGAACTAGACTAATTACAGGATAGGTGGGAAACAAGTGCAACTGTAGCTTTTAAACTAGAAAGTTGAAAGATATGGAAAAACAACTTCCCAAATGGCCAATAAACTACAATTTCTGGGCCAGGAACCACTCCTCTTGTGGTAGATAGGCTACCTAGTGCTTACCACTCCCACTGATAAGCTAGAAGGCTTCCCTCCAACACAGAAAGGCTTGGGGGGCTCAGAAGCTCACAAAGAGTCCTGGATACAGCAAATCTGTACCTGGATTAGACTAGTTACAGGAAAGGTGGGAAATAAGCGCAAATGCGGGCTTTTAAGACAGCAAGTTTAAAGAGATGGAAAAACTGCCCAAACGGCCAATACACTACAATTTCCAGGCCAAAACCCACTCTTCTCATGGTAGATAGACTACCTAGTACTTACCACACCCACTGATAAGCTAGAAGGCTTCCCTCCAATGCAGAAGGCTTGGGGGGGGGGGTCAGAAGCTTACAAACAGTCCTGGATACAGCAAGTCTGTATCTGAACTACACTAGTTGCAGGAAAGACAGGAAACAAGCATAAATGTGGGTTTTAAACCAGAAAATTGAAAGAGATGGGAAAAATACAGCTCAAACGGACAATAACCTACAATTTCAGGGCCAGGAACCACTTCTCTTGTGGTAGATAGGCGACCTAGTGCTTACCACTCCCACTGATAAGCTAGAAGGCTTCCTTCCAACACAGAAAGGCTTGGGAGGCTCAGAAGCTTACCAGCAGTCCTGGATACAGCAAATCTCTACCTGGACTAGACTAGTTACAGGAAAAGTGGGGACCAAACGCAAATGCGGGCTTTTAAACCAGAAAGTAGAAAGAGATGGAAAAACTGCCCAATCAGACAATGAGCTACAATTTCTGGGCCAAAACCCACTCTTCCTGTGGTAGATAGGCTACCTAGTGCTTATCACTCCCACTGATAAGCTAGAAGGCTTCCCTCCAACACAAAAAGGCTTGGGGGGCTCAGAATCTTACCAGCAGTCCTGGATACAGCAAGTCTGTATCTGGACTAGACTACTTACAGGAAAGGCAGGAAACAAGCTTAGAATTTTTTTTTAACAGAAAAACAGCTAAAACAGCAGTAATTACAATTCAAATGCAGTGCAGGCTAGCACACTTGAGTGTGTAGCAATATTAAGGCAAATGCAGTTTAAATAAATGCAATAAAATTAACAAATTACTCAAACAAGTGCAGAAGGGAGTAAATTAGAAGACTACTAACAAGCAGTAATAAGTGCAAAGTAAGAGCAACTGAGCAGATAACAGCATGTAGAACAGCAACTAGGACAGTTACAGTAAGAGCAGCTGAATACATTTTTTTTGGGGGGAGGGAACAGAACAGGATTAAGAGGCTACAGGGGTTGTCCTTTCCAAATGCTCTCTTTGTACACAGTAGGAGTGCCTGAAATCAAAATATAATCTCACTGCACTCAGTTGACTGAGCAAATGAGATGGGCCAAGAAGGAGTATCCAAATACAAATTTACAAGAGGAGTGTGCAATTTCAAAGCCAACAAGATTAACACCAAAACAAGAACAGGGAGGGGGGGGACTGACTGTAGGGACACAGAGCCACAATTTTCAGTTCAATTAATATTCAGTGAGAAAGAAAAATAAATACAATGCAGTACTATATGAAAAAGTGCAGATAAAAGTGTACTTAAATTCACTTATATGTCCAGTTGATTGCAGGTAGATCTTAGCCGGCCAAAGCTCAGATATTTAGCAGAAATAACCCAAGATGTACCACTTATGTAAGGCAGGACAGCCCCTAGGATAAAACAGGGAATACCAATGAAGTGAAACCACCCCCCACTGTTATCAGTGGCTGCACTTCTAACAAGTTCTCTGTAGAGACACAAGCTCTCTGTAGAGACACAGAGCCACAATTTTCAGTTCAATTAATATTCAGTGAGAAACAAAAATAAATACAATGCAGTACTATATGAAAAGGTGCAGATAAAAGTGTACTTAAATTCGCTTGTATGTCCATTCGATTGCAGGTAGATCTTAGCCAGCCAAAGCTCAGATATTTAGCAGAAATAACCGAAGACATACCACTTATATAAGGCAGGACAGCCTCTAGGCTAAAACACAGAAAACCAATGAAGTGAAACTACCCCCCTACTGCTATCAATGGCTACACTTCTAACAAGTTCTCTATAGAGACACAGAGCCAAAATTTTCCGTTCAATTAATATTCAGAGAGAAACAAAAATAAATACAATCCAGTACTATATGAAAAAGTGCAGATAAAAGTGTATTTAAATTCGCTTATACGTCCAGTTGATTGCAGGTAGATCTTAGCCGGGATTGCTAGTTAATACTTAAATCCAGCTGAAGATTTACAGGAACTAGTTGAGATGTGAAAAAAGAGTTTATACATGGCTGACTGCAAATTAGTATAGATGCTATTAAACAGAATGTATAATACCAGTTGTAAGGCATGTTAAAGAATTGCCCACTTAAAGCAAATCTTGAAGTTAAGAGACGTCAGATAAGATTTTTTTCAGATAATCAACATGCCACAAATGGTCACGTGACACCTAGTGGTCAAACCTAATTTACATGAGTATTTTATACTAGTTATCTTAACTCTAGAGATCATTATAATATCCTTTACAGACTGTATTAATATATTTATAAAGTAATTAAAGAAGCAAATCCAGGTTCAAGTATTTCACTGACTGTTATAAAAAACAGATATATGTATTTTGTCAGAATAAATCCTACATAAATACACTCAGTAAAAGTTAGGTGCAGCAGTAGTGCTGTCGCCTCACAGCAAGAGGTTCTCTGGTTCAATTCTTGGCTGGGGTGCCTTCTGTGTGGACTCTGCATGTCATCCCTGAGTTCATGTGGGTTTCCTCTGGGTGCTCCAATTTCCTCCCACATGCAAATAAATGCATCTGGAGTGTTTCTCCCCGGGCCTCTGCTGAAAATTGGCTTTGTTCCAAGTCAGACTTTCCTCGTTAACAAATGTTAAATAAAAATAAACATTTAATTATAATTTGTTAGACATAAATACAGCATATTCTTTGCAATGGCTTAGAAATACAGTCATATTAACTTAGGTGTATATTTTTATTTTATACATGTATTTTCAGTAAGCTGCAGTTTCAATAGAAATAAATGTTTCTGGCAAATAACTTTCAGGTCAAAGCACTAATAAGGCTGAAACATGCTAACAGAATGTACAGAACACTTACTAGAAAAACAGAACTTGTTTATATAATACACAGCTTGAGAACCAAGGTTAAAGAGGTCTGTAGACCTTGTAGGAAAATTACAGGGTTTGAATATTATGAGGGATAGTTTATAAACATAATTCAGTTCAGTTTGGAGAAGGCAGAAATCAGTCAGTCAGATACAGAATGCAGCTCAGTTTGTTACTGATATTCATGAGAATAAGTACAGAAGTTTAGTACTACTACACAGGTAGTCATTACAGTAAGCTTAGTCTGGGTACAAAAATCAGGTTGAATGTCTAGAAATCCACCAAATACAGAAAGAAAGCAGTTTAATTTTGACAGTCAGGAAGAAAGGAACAATTCTGAGTATGGAAGTTATGGGCAGGATAACGAATACAAAAACTACAGACAGTATAATTCAGTCTATTTCAGTTTATTAGCACTGTTATTTGAGACAGTAAGACTTGATTTGGATATTGACATAATAAACCACCATTATCAGACTTAAGTAAGTACAGACTTATTCTGAAAGGTACAAGAAGATTTGGCACATAAAGGAGAACTGTCTGGGACTTTTTTAGCACAGATCTGGGTAATTAAAACATAAAGACATTTCGTCCAGTTATTTCCAATATTTTCAGAATCATACAGTTCTTTCAATGGTAAACTACCTTGGATTGGTGGGGACAATACTTACAGGTAAAGGGTGTTCCAAAATCCCATAGCAACCTTGCAAATCTACAGTAGTTCATCAGCTGTTATACTACATGTATAGCAGTATTCTTTAAGGACATTATTTCCTTCACAGTCTTCAGTAAAGTATTGAAAAACTCCAGAATCTGCAAGGTACCAATTTTAACAACATTATACAGTTAACAGCAATGTATCAGAAAACTTAACAGTCTCCAAAGAAGATAACAGACCTTCACATTTACAGTGTGATGTCTAAAAAGAAAAAAAAATCATTACAAGAGGGAGTTCAGAGAAGCAAAGAAACTTAAACACATGGCTCAGGCCCCTTCAGCTTTCATTATGTAAGCATTTATTTTTTTACAATGCATTTTCTAACTAAAGCCGACAGCACATTTCAGAGAAAGTTACAGACTTTGATGTTAAAGGCATCAGAAAATGTAAATTGTATATTCATATCAGATAGTACATGTAAAAACAGTTTACATCATCAGTAACTGTGCTGTTTAAAGTAAAAAAAATAGGTAAAGCAGTTTAAAAAGATGTGTTCCAGAAATGGACATTTAAATTTAAATATTATTACTTCAGGAATTTTAAATCTTTCTAGACGCAAAAGGGCTAAAACAGAGAAGCAAACTTATATGAGTGAGGTAATGGACACACTCCCCAGGATTCAATAAAGTCCATGTAGGCTCCAGTGGTTAGACAGGTTGAGTCATGATCTACAGTGTAGGAGGTCCCAGGTTCAAGACCTGGCTAGTAATGCTTTGTGTCAGGTTATTGAAACATTGGTTGACTTTAAATTAAATAATTGTCACATTTAGAAACAGTCAGAAAAGCTGTGCGATGCTAAGCAGTGCTTAAACATGGTCAATGGTCTTTTCCAGTTTGCGTGTTGCTAAGCTTCACTTAAACATGAGTTGTGTGACCTTGAGTGATGCTAAACAATGTGGTGCTTTTTTGAAAGTTACAGTATAATGTGCATTGGCAGGAATACAGCCTATTTAAAGGGCAATAGGGAGGAATTTCACATTATTCCTTAGAGCCTGACATTGACTGTGGGTATGCCTGCTGCTGTTGGTAAGGAAGTGCACTTTCAGGCACAAAAGTGGGGAGGGCAGAAGTCCAGAGTTTTCATTGGACTCTTGGTAGACCGATATGAACCCTGGCTGCTGCAGGGCAACTACAAGAGCTCAGAGTGTAAGTCTGTGGCCTGGGATCATTTGGCCAGGGGACCTAACCAGTGTTACTCATATCCCCCATCCCGGTGAGTAGTCTGGTTATTACTATGATGACCTGAAATATAGGAAGAGGGGAATCTTGGACACCTGGGTCTAAGAAGCTTGGGATGGGCACACCCCACAGATATGTAAGTATGTTTTCTAGTAATTTATAAATATACAAGCTGAATCTGTGCAAAACTGGTATGCATAATGGTTTGCTTCTCTTACCACAGCTGTAGAATAGAGGGATCACAATGTCCAGTCCATTGCAGGGCATTTGGCCAGGATGAGGCAAACTTGTGGTAAGTAAGAAAATTATCAAAGCAATAGCTTAATGCATAACTTAATACAATAAAGTAAATACCGATTTTGCAGTCTTAACAAGTCAGGTAATACATACCCGGGGAATCTTACATCTTTATTAATGTAACAGTGCATATCGGAAATGGTAAAGCAAGTTAAAGTAAGTAAACATGCAGTACTGTGTAGCATAGCTTCTGACCATCAGTTAATGTTGTGGTCTACCCAGATTAAGAGTCACTGTTCTGGTCTGCTCATTGTCTGAAATATGCTGTAAATTGCAGTCATTGAATGAACAGGGTATATGGGCTAGTTAACAGAAGTTCTAGATAGCTATACATGTGTGTAAATGCCAGATTTGATGCAACATTAATCAATAAAGTTTAAAAAGAGATGGTGTTTTGATAAAAAAATTTTTTCAAATAATGTATTTAGTATTCCTGTAGTCACTGTTTGTGCATTCTAATCTGACACCAGACAAATGATAAATGTGAAGTACTAAATAATGTGCCAACATATGTCATACATAAAAACAGTGCAATACCCAGATCAAGGGTCAAGCTTTTGTTCTTCTCATTTTGTCTGTAATATGCTGTAGATTTTATTCAGTAAAGGAACAGGGTATAGGGATAAGTTAATAGAAGTCTTAGACAGCTATCCATGTGTGTAAATTCCAGATATTAAGTGACGTTAACCAATAAAGTGTAAAAGAAGATGATGCTTTGACAATTACTTTTTTCAAAGAAGTGCTTAGTTTTCTTGTAGTTATTGTTTGTGGGTTCTAATCCGACACCAGACACAGCTATGCATGTGTGTAAATTCACAATTTGACGCAACATGAATCAATAAAAGTTTTAAAGGAGATGGCAGGCTGAAAATTTATTTTTTTAAACAAAACAGTCAGTCTTCCTGTAGTCACTGCTTGTGGGTTCTACCCATGGCAGCCAACTGGGAAATGTTCTTCTGTCTAATATAATTAGTGTACATGAACATACTCTCAACTGTCACGATTTTTTCAGAATGTAATGACTACTGCCCTGTATCTCTGGTCCCTTGATTTGCAGATACCTTCTCTTCTTTTATTTACTAATAATATTTATTATTGTAATTTATATTATCATATTATTTGTAATTACCTCTTATGTTGGCCTTATGTATAATTGTTTTACAGTATTTATTGTTGTGTTCCTCATTATATTATTTTCAATTTCTTTCTATTACTCATTATTGTTTTCTCTTATGTTATTAATTCATTTTTATTGGTTACGCTTATTTTTCCTTATGTTTATATTTAATTTACCACAGCAGTACAAGGTAGGCTAGTTCTTGGTGATCCTTACCTTGGATCCCCCGGCTGAGGCACTGGGGCCCAGCACATCTGGGTTGTAGCCTTGTGGCACTCCCTTTGCTGCCCCTGCACTACCTGCTCCATCGGGTAGTTCTAACCCACAGGCTGGGGGTGGTCTCTCCTCTGGGAGTCGAGGTGAAGGGGATGCTTTTGTCACCCATGATGAGCTGCCAGACATGGTGCATGGGCTACTGTACTGAGCATCCCTTTGCTGGATGGAGAGCATGCTGTCCATCCTGGTGGAGAATTCTTGCACCAGGTGCCAACTTTGACCACTGCCTCCACAGCATCAGTGAAGGTTCAGTGCTGACAGTCTGATGGGTGAAGACCTGAATCACACTGCTACAGTGTCTGATTAGCATGGGACTGGGATTCTACAACACCCTCCCCAACCAAGGTGTTCACCCCCTCTTGTGTCCCACACCAACCCTATCTACTGTCTTGTCTGTCTTGTCTGTCTGCAAAATCTTCCTCACATTCCTAACTTACCTCCCCCACACCTACCTATGTCCCTTCCCCAACATTCCACTAACACCTTAAAAAATAAGCACCTGTCCAAAAAAAATATATATATATCCGATACATAGCTCTCCATTTCTCACACATGTCCACTGGACACACTTAATCTGGTCCAACTGGCTTGACAACAAACTTGTGTAGTCGTCACCCCTCTCTCTGGGGGGACAGTCTAAATTCAGCTAAAAAACTGTTAAAGTGCACAGTTTTGCCGTAGAAGAAATGGATAGCTATGGTTCTTTCCTACACCCTTCCTGCACATACCTATCTGCCTTTCACTATGTTTTCCCCTCTTCTTGCACCCCATTTCACCACTGTCCTATCTCCCCGTTTTACATTTCTTTAAAGAAATTTTGCATGATGCTGCTCATCGTGCAGCATCACTAAGCTATGCTAAATGATGATGTATTGATATATGTTTTGGGAAAAATAGTAATCATGTTCAAAAATTACACCTTTACCCTATTTCAAACTCAGGTCTACTACACATCTTTAGAACAGTGCATCAACCCACCAAGCCACACAGCCTGTTAATTAACACAACTGTTTTAAGCAAAATATAGTAATTGTCAAGTTCCTGTCATTAAGCATGTTTAAGCCATGCTGCACATTGCGCCACATTGCACAAATCAGCTATAAGATTAATGGAAAAATAGGAGTGTAACTGGGTCTCTGGTAGAGAAATACATCACTATGAAGCCATAGACGTAAGAACAGATGTAAGTAATGTATCTAACAGCAGGTAACTGTGCAATTATATCTACAACATGTAAAAATACACCTGCTACATGAGTAATGGAAAAATAGGAGGGTTTAACTGGTTCTGTTTTAGAGAAATACATCACTTTAAAGCTGCACACATAACAGATGTTAGTGAGACATGTAACAGCAGGCAAGTGTGCAATTATACCTACAATGCATAAAAATACATCTGCTGTAACAGTGACTCAGTAGCTCAATCTGTTAAATGCTGTGAAAACATTACTTTTTGGTTCACATGGTCTTGGATTCAAATTTAGCTGTATCTAGCATTTAAAATATGTGTATATAAACATCACTAGCATAAATTCTGATATGTATGACAGCCTCATCACCTATTTACCCATCCAAGCATTACAGATCGAATGCCTATTTCTAAGTAATGGCAGTCAAAGGCCTACAGATAACACCACATTTAAATTATTCCTATTACAACACTAGAAAGTGTATAGAATGGCAGGTCTTGCATCAGTATGAATTCCCAGAGGATTTTGAAGTACGTAATTCAAATGAGGCCCAGTCATATCAGACTGCAGCCCGCAATGATCTGCTAGTGATATTACAGACAACCCCAGCAGCACAAGTAACATACATATATGGAGGTTGTGCTAGAAGCAATGGTTGCCAGCATGCACATTCCAGATTACTACCATGACATAACACATGATTTAGCAGTTATCCAACTGATTGACATAATGGTTAATGTAGCCCTTACCTTGTCCTGTGATGCAACAAGTATGTCTCCCTTTACTCTGTTAATGATACCTTTGGCTAACATACTTACCTTAAACACATGCCAAAGTCACCAAAGCACAAAAACATGATAAACAGATGAAAAACCACAAACCAGTGACCTCCAAAAAATGTTTATTGCTCCTGACATCTCGGCTATAAGACTTCAAGGCTTGTAGCTGAGACGTCAGGAGCAATAAACATTTTTTGGAGGTCATTGGTTTGTGGTTTTTCATCTTTTTACCTTAAACACATACATTACTTTCCAGTAGGATGTGTTCCCTCATCAGGCACTGGCTGGACATCAAGGCTGCCAGTGTCTATAGTGGAACACCGAACATTCAAAATGTCGAGTGTTCTAATATCGAACCCTATAAATCGAAAATTTAAAACATCGAACATTCAGAACAGAGAATATTTTCCTACCGAAAAAATTTGCTGTTCCAAAACACATGTACACAACACAAGCACACCAAACAAACAGCAATCCACACACATACACCTAAACTCTTACACCTAACCCTACACTAAACTATACATACACCGCTAACTATCCACTTACCTTAACCCAAACCCTAACCCTAAGGTCCGTCACTATCGCACAGTCAACTCACCTGCCCCCTAACCCTAACTCACCTACCCCGCCCTAACCCTCACCTCCACACAATCGCACACTTACCTGACCCACGCCCTAACCTGAACTCACCTAACCGGCCCTAACCCTCACGTCCACACAATCGCACACTTACCTGAACCTGACCCGTAACTTTCCACCACAGCACTTAAAATATCGAAGCAACAGAAACAGACAACCAGATTCTTTCCCCAGGAAAAAATTTGGTTTTCTGTTTCTTCAATATTTTCAGCGTTTGCTGAAAACGGGTCAATATTAGAACACTCGAAATTTTGAATGTTCTGTGTTCTAATATAGACCTGGCTGCCACAGGTCCCACAGTTACTCTTAAGTATTGTTGCCCTGCACATTCTATAGACTTTGTAACTATGTCTACTGCCTGCAGTAGCAGCAGATTCAGCCAGTAGCATACACATGTGTATGTAGCAAGTAGCTGCTACAAACATTCTCTCTGTGCTGACATAATCCCTACCTCAGTAATTTCCAACCCAAAATGTGAGAAAGGGGATGAAATCTACATTGAGGTCTGATATATTGTTGAGTAGTTGCATGAGATTGGCGAATTATACTGCAAATCAGCTGTGTATGCTGCATGTAGCATTCCTGAACCACAGAGTGGTTCAGAGGCAATCATCTGCTAATGAGAATCATCGTACAAAGGCAAACACCTAGCTAGGGGACCCATTGTGTATGACAGTTTGTATGGTTAACTCTTCACACAGTACTCATACAGCTGTATCTTTCAACAGAGGAGTTTTGTACTCCATCAGGTATGTAACCATTTTGTTTTCAACATGATGCATATGTTTGAATATACTTGGGGAGAATAGGGATTACATCAGTAGGCCTTTCTTTGACATGTACTGATAACATGCCAGTGATCTCCAGCTGTATTACACCTACAGAGGATGCAGAGTACAGCAAGGGTTTAATGTTCTGTATTAACAAGGTACACAGGTCTCCTGGATACTTCCTTTGTTAGCAGTTGTAGTAGTACCCTGCTACTTGGTCGGCACTGTTGTTTATACATATGTTATGGGTGGGGGTTTCCCTGCTATGGGGCATACTACAATGGACTCCTGTGTTTGTTGTGTAATCATACATGAGCATCGGTCATGTCACAAATAGCAGTGGGTCACTATTGCTACTATCCTAGTTATTTCTGCAACCTTTGTTTGTTTGGCACACTGTTGATTATGAGATGTGTAATCAAATGAGGAATACTAATAGGCTATCTTTATTGCTGTAGCTCTACATACTGTACTCCCATGTATGCGATCCTGGCATGTGTTCTCATTTATTTCTATTTCAGGAGATATCATGCATGCCAGATGCCATACACCTTTCAGTGAGGTAGAAAATCATTATTGAGGCCTTGAGACAACACCATCAAGTCCTGCTATCCACAGAGACAGCAAATAGGCAAAAGCATGCAACCTAGTGGGATGAACTAGTGAAAAACATTAATGCTGTGGGTCACTAGAATTTTAAATATGAGCAGGTGCAACACCGTGCAACCAATGTGATCAACGTGGCACAAAGACGTGCAACGGACATGGCCAGGGATTGTCAGGTCAC
The DNA here is from genome assembly GCF_019279795.1 of Protopterus annectens. NCBI lineage: Eukaryota > Metazoa > Chordata > Ceratodontiformes > Protopteridae > Protopterus > Protopterus annectens. The sequence continues at coordinate 1,283,120,492 of NC_056737.1, forward strand.
TGGTGGTGGGCCTGCAGAACAACCTCTGTCAGCCACCAAAGAACTCCTGGTGAACCTTGCAGCACAGGACAGCTCCCAGGCATCCATCACTCAATATGTTGTGGATGTAGGTGCAATTGTTTCCACTCAAGAGGAGCATTCATGTATGCTTAGTTGGATCAGCACTGGAATACTGCAGCATTCAGTGTGTCAGGGTACCCATAGTTTTACGTGGGTGTCAGGTGTTTTTTGGGGGGGTTAGCTGCAGTTTTAAACTCATGCACAGTTTGTGACCCACATACCTGTTAACATAGCAGCTAATGTAAATGTGAGAGATCAGGACGTATTCGCCCTGTTATACTGTAACATGTGATACTGATTACATTACCTTTCCCTCACATTTTTCCAGGACTGTCAGGAATAGAAAGAGTCTGTGTCGCTGCTTGCTGCTGATAAGCAAAAAACTGTTTTGTCAGAGATGTAGATTTAGCTCATTGTATTCACTCAAGTGTCATCACAGGTCTGCTGGCTGGCTTGATGTACTGTCTGCATGATTGCCAATTGTACAGATATTTTCTGACTGTACATAGTCATACATATACCTTGTAGGTGTGAACACAGTGATTGATTTGACAGTATTGTCAGGACATTACAGACTTCCAGAACTGTCCACTTTTGAGTTTTCCAGAATGTCAGCAGTGTGCATCATTCATGTTTTGCTCACAAGATTCTTGTGTAATTAATGTTTATTTCCAAATACTTACAGATGTGGGTTATAAAATAATGTCATCATGCTGTGTTATATGAGGTTGGGGTTATGCAAGTCTGTAATAGTGACAGCAATGTATACAGATTAACATATATTGCAATATAGTATTGCAGAGTATAGTAGTGCAGGCATTAATGTAATGCTTTACCCTTTTTATCACAGGTGACCAGGGAGGTTGCTCTGTGTCCCCTTACCAACCAAATGTCAGTATCTCTTCAGACTCTGATGTTGATGGTGGCCAAAGTGAGGCACAGCTGGTGGCTGCAGGGGCTGAATCTGACACAAAGGTTGACAACCCTCATCCGCCCTAATCATCACCATACGCAGTACGCCTACACATACTCAGTCCCCTGAGGCTACACATATTGGACAGTCATAGGGTGGGGACATTGAACAAAGAAGTATAGCTACTGTGGCTGCCATGACTGTCAACACTGGCCATAGCCAAACAGTGGCAGATTGGCAGGGGTGCTTGTAGGAGTCCTACTGTCCCTCCACCACCTATTTCAGGTATCTCATCCTGTGTCACTCGGCGTATGTTTAAAGCCATCATGGAGGCACAGGCATGTTCAGAAAGGAGCTCCTAATGAATGCTTAGGGTTATGGATGCAATGCAGTCTGACATCTATGACTATCTCCACCATATTGTTGATACCCTGAAATGGTTCACTGATGCAGTGGAAAGACATTGATCTCAGAGAGATTGCACACTATCTGTCTTGGAATACACGTTGTCTGTGATGGAACTTCTGGTTGGAGTTGACCATCGGTCTTGTGGACGTAGGTCAGCAACTAAATCTACTGAGAGCCCACGTGGCCTTGCACAATCACACTTCCTGAGTGGCAGTACATCCAGTGCTCCAGAGGGGAGTGTCCTGTTCACACCAAGACGTAGCAGACCATGGGCTTGTGGTCCTGGGTAGTCCCATGGTGGATACATTCCCAGCAGACAGCAATCACCCTTGGGTAGTAGTACAGCATCTGATCTTGGGCATGGAGGTGTCAATGCAACTCCTAGCAGACCCAGTTCACATGCTCGGGGGCAGGGATGATGAACTGTCAACTCTGCTATGCAGGGCTCACAGCTGTCCAACATACAGACATGTAGGGCTACAATGAACTTGGTTGTATATACGCAGACACTCACACACCCCTGTCACATTCAGGTCACTTACAGATACACATGCCACATTTCCATGGCCCATTTTGCATGCTTCCCTTCCTGATTCAAACACACACTTGCCAACCTATTGGGTCAGTCTTGGCCTCCTGCACCCCCACACAACACCTTGTGAAAGTGATGATACCTGTGCCACATCCCTCTCATCGTTCTCATAGATGCAGGGAAATAAAGTTATGTGTCTGATACACAGGGTGACTATCTACATTGATATGAATTTGTTTCATCCAGTGTTGCTTTTGACATGCTAATTATAACAGTCACTTTAATAATTTTTATGTTGCCATTTATAATGACTATACCATAATAGTGTGTGCACATTTCAATGGATGCTGTTGCAATGGCTGTGTAGTCACACAATGACAGGTGTCACATGGAAATGTTTACGTTTCACTTTCAGGATTGTGTAGGACACACCTACAGGTACACATCTACAATCTACCCATCAACATCAAAGCACAGAATTGAAATTGAATGTCAGCACAGAAGGCAAACGTTGTCAGAAAGGTAGCACAGTATAGGTTCTGGGGTTCATAGGTTCATATGTGTTTAATAGGCTAACAAATACAAGGGATTCTTTAAGCCTAGCCATGCATCCTTAAACACTGTCAAGGTCTTATATCATTGATAAGTGTAAGCAGGGTTTTGGGAGCTGAAACATCTACAAGCCTGGGTGCGGGAGTTGAACCATACACAGTTTTCCTGTGTCCATTGTAGACATTGGTCCACAAGCAGGTATGATTGTCCTGTTCACCATCTAATTGCATAACTTGCACTTGATTTACTTTAGGCAGAACTGTGCTATGGATGTAAGAGGTCCACAATGGGAGTTGACACTGCCCTGTATGGCAGGCATACACCTCCCCTCCAAAGCACATAGGAGACAGACTGCATGAATAGGGCCTTTACGTGGTTTGCCTAGGACATGTTACTTACATAGATCTTGTAGTGCTTTACTGAGGAATCTCTTTGGATGTTACAGTTGTTGGACATGCCTGGTTAGTTGCATACCAAAGGTGGAATTGCACCAATGATAGGTATGATGAATGTCAATTACAGTGGAACAATGGCTTCTTTGGTTTACATGCCATACCTATGTTTATAGGTTGCACAACATAGAATGATGTCCACAATATTACATACACATTAACAGTGAAGGGTAGATCACTATCTGTGTCCATAAGTCACTTGACTACTCGGTCAACTGTTCAAGGAATGCTGGCAATATGATAGTTACCAGTGGTGGATGACTTCCCAAAGGATAGTATTATGCATTACTTGGTATTTAGTGTTAGCCCATGACTCTGACAACAACTGTATGTCTGTGTCAGCCCTTCCTGGAGAACATTTGTGTCAGTGTGGGATTCAGTGACAGCTCCTCATTTGCATGATGTCTGCGATGACTAGAATTTTGAATTGTGTGTTGGCTTGACATATGGGCTTATGTGCTAGTCCTCCATGACATGTTGCTCTATGTGTTCATATGTGTGTTGTTTTCACAGAGTGCATGTGGAGCTGTTGAGGGTATTTGTTATCTGGACTTCCTCTATGAGGTGTTTGTGATTTATGTAGGTTACATGTCAGTGCCTCAGCGTATGTCTGCTTTGGATTTTGTGTGATGGATGTGGTGTGTGTACTACTGACTACCTTACTGATATTAGGAGTGTTTTTATATGAGAACTTTGCCTCCAGTGACATTGTGTATATACATCTCTCACATACCATATCAGTTTGTTTGATAAAGAAGTGGTTGTTGGTAAACAAGGGGCAATTTCTACATTGACTCAGGATGCCCCTATCCACCAGGGTGGTAATGGTCACAGTGGGAATCCTCATATGCATAGCAACAGATCCTTTATTATTGATTAAACAGTTGTATTGAGAATATCACTCAGTGTCATAAGTATCTGTTCCGCAGCTATGAAGACAATGCTTGACAGTGCATGCTGGTTGTCCTGTGTCCAACTCTGTATTGAAGTTAATATCATCATGGTTTCTGAGAGAAATGTCATCCAAGGTGTCTGGTTCTGTACAGAACACTGCCAAACACTGGAAGGGAAAGTAATACGTATACTCTGTAAAGTTTAGAATGGTATATTTAGGCAGTTATTCTGAAGTTGCAAACTAATCAAGCAGTGCATACTGAAAAAGTACAATTACCTTATGAAAAATGCTGAAAAGAGGGGAGTCACCTGAATTGCTGCTGTCTGGCTACTACTACTGCTGGCCTCAACACAGCCTCACTGTGGAGAGATACAAACCTCCTATTATTTCTTTCATACCAGGAGCAAAACATTATCACCAAGCTCAAGATAAGAAGTGGGCCACAGAATGTTTGTTCATCCACACACTTGTCACACATGATGCAAGGCTCTGTAGGCTTGTTGTATCCTTTTCTAGGTAGATGCCTTAATTAGCAACAAGACCAATCATTTCACATTTGCATGTATTATGCCTTGTTTTCTGTGGCTCATAGCATTTGACTAGGGCACTGACCTGATGGTGATTAGGAGCACAGCTGCTGCATGACAATATAAGGTTAAGTCTTAGGTGACATAGAAGTCCAAGGTTGCTTCATCAAGCTCCACAGTGGCAGTGATCCATGTTCAGTGACAGTTTCACAGCAATTTATATAGTCTAGCCTTCAACAGTATAACGGTGGTGATCTGCATGACATGGATGTGAGGCCTACTGCAGATGGGTGGCCATGTTTGGGCAATGTCTCTGTCCCTCCCATGTGCTCTAGGTATGTCATACTGTACATTTATGTTCCTGGAAAACTAAACTGTGTTCCCACATCATTTTACACAGCATACATTTGCTGTTTTGTTTGTTTGACAGACATTGTAGACTTACAAGGCTAAAGTAATGGCAGTAAAGTTGGACAAGTTTTCTATGCATGCATGGATATGCATATCATCACTGCAAAGACTGCCTACAGAGACTGTGTTTGAGGCTGTGAACCTCAATGGTATAGCAACATGACCCTTACTTTGCTGGAGTTATACACTGGCACATTCGTAAGTATGCTATTGCAGCCATGCCTAATAACAGGATTATGGTTTATGCAAGTGCCACAAGCCTGGCAAAGCAGTGTACTCAATTTTCCATGTTATCCCACACTGTCAGGTGCTGTTTTACCTTACAATGACACCATAAAGGTAATGACATGTTATATGCTAGCATCTGTCAGGCCACTGCCTAACCATAGCCTGTTGTGACGTATACACAAGCACTAATCTATTCCTAATGGCATTATCTCAGATTGTTGCAGACATGTGGACGGCATCCCCAAACCTCTACTCCTACTCCACACAAACACAATGTGTGAGAGCTCCATCTAGATTAAAAACCTTGAATCTATGCTCTCCCATACACCTGTCAGTACATATGAAAATGAGTGGGTTGCCAATATGCCCACCTCACCTCCTACTCCACCCAAACCAATAGCACACATACCTACATATGCAGAGATCTGTACCAGGAACATACCTAAACACCAGACACCTCACAAATAGAAACACAAGCACCTTAAACATAATACTACCTCTGCAGAACACAGTACACATAATAGCTAATACACCACTGTCTCACTGGTCAAATCATTATAGCAAAACACAAAATCAAACGTATTAGGCATACATGATTACATCATGAGTCACATCGATGTCCCTTTCACCAGTCTAGATAAGGGAAAAGTCATGGTCAGCTATCTGTGAGGTGCCAGGATACGGCATATCACACATACACTCATGTCTGTCAACAATAAGTACTGTTATGACTACATCATATTTCCTGTTAGTGTGTATGACTTGTGACGTATCTCTCTGGACAATGTGATGACAGGCATGACTGAGTTCTCTCACTATGTGTATCAGGCAGTATGGCCTTGGCCATCAGCTGCATTTTACCCTCACCTAGGATGATGCTTCAATATAAACAGAAGATGATTGACTTCAATAATAGGCTTAACATCTGATGTCATTCTAAGGGGATCCACTATCTGTCAGCCAGGGATGACATGCTCAATAGACCTCGAGGCTTTGCCACAGATGATCTTCATCTGTCACCCCTGGGATGTTGGCTACTGGCCAAGGTTATTGCCAACCCATAGTACCCTTTTTAGGTGGTGTCTCAAGGACAAATTTCAAATGTAAAAACCCCATTTACAAACAATCTCAAGGTTATGCTGCTTAATTCTAGGAGTGTCAACAGGAAACTGCTGTCACTGGAAGCTGTCCTCACCTTGCAACATGCATACCTTTGTGCAGTCACACACACCTGGGTCAAGGCTGTGGAGAGTATCACACCCATACCAGGCTACACCTCTTTCCATACACGCAGACCTCAAACCGAAGGCATGCAAAGTGATGTTGGCAGTGTATAACTATTCATTAATGATACATACACACCCACATTTGTTACACAGTCATTCCACGGACACACTTCAGGTGCTATTGACTGTTTGTGGGGCATGTATTCAAGTCATTGCCAGCTACAAGAGCCCATTCATGAATTAGGACACCCACTGTACTTCTTTGGATCTACATAAGTCTATCAAGACACATCTGAACACCATGGTTTGGGGTGGCTTTTCCTACCCACCGACTGGGTAGATTATTTGTGCTCAAACTCACTTGCCTAAAGGTTACTCAGCTTCATTATCTCCAATGCCCTGGACCAGCTGTTTGACACCCCCACAAGGGGAGCTAACATACTGAATCAGGTTGTTATCAATGTAGGCAAACACTGTATCACCCCCACTGTGAGGTCCTTCCCTGGGGAGATCTGATCACAAACTGGTCTCATTCAAAGTAGGTATCACACCTGACACCCCCCCTTGCAGCACATACACTAAAGACATTCACCAATCCAGATTATAACCTCCTATGGGATGATATAAATAGCCTCACTGAACCTCCTCCCTCAGATGTAACTGGCAGCTATGCAGAGCTCTACACCAATGCTTTAGTCAAACACCTGTATGACTGCATTGACACGGCTGTGCCTGACATGAGCACAATAAGCTCCTCATGGTGAAGCAAACCTGCCTGGTGGACAACTGTCAGTAACAGGCTTTATAATAATAGGAAGACATTGCTGTCTAAGGGTAGGAGGGAGGGAGCTCCCTAAATTGGAAACACTCCCTCCTCAGCTTAAACTAGCAAATAAGTGTTGATGTGAAGTCCTCCAAAACAAAGTATGGGTCTAAATTAGCCTCCTCCACAAAGGACAACTAAAAGTCATTCTATAGTTACATCTGTAACTCAAAAGGACAGGCCCACATTTGTGCTGAACCTGTAGTTAATGATACCACATATGCAAAGCCTGTTAACATAGCTAACCTGTTGGCCAGCAGGTTCCATTAAACCATCAGTTCCCTGTCCCTACCACACATAACCCATCACATCTCTAGCACCTGTCCCTTACCTTCTATCTCTGAAGAGCAGGTCAAAAATGACCTCCCTAAGAACAAAAACACAGCAGCTATGGGACCTGATAACATTCCATACTGAGTCCTACATGGGCTCCAACATGGAGTGCTAACACCATTAGGAACTCTTTGAAATTATAGTGTAATTACTGGCTTTGTCCCAGCTGACTGGAAAACAGCCACTGTTATACCCTTGCACAGCAGTGTTGCATCCGCTGACCCCAGAAACTGTATATCTATTATCCTGACTAGCCATATCTATGAGGCCATGGGGCAAATCATCATGGGCCTTATCAACAAAGATATGGGCAATCTCCAGACAGTTGACCCTACATAGTTTCAATTTGTCAAAGGGAGATCACGCCTGTTAAACCTGGTGGATATCTTTGAGACAGTCACCACTTACCTGAATGAGAGGAAATCTGTGCATACAGCCTACATGGACTTAGCCAAAGCATTGGACATTATCCCCCACTCAGCCATCATTGACAAATGTACCCAAATAAGCATCGACCCTTATATCATGAGAGGGGTCATTCACTGCCTCAGTGATTTCATACAGTCAAAATGGGGGAATGCACCTGCAATAGCAGAAATGTAATCAGGGTGCTCCACAGGGTTTAGTCATGGGTCTTCTACTGTTTGGAATCCATTTCTCCAAAGTAAAAGCACAAAGTATATATCTGTGGCTGACAAGGTTTGCTGATGCCTGCAATCTGGGAGTGCTCATTGAATCTCCAAAGTATGTCAACATTCTACACGAGGGTCTTACTTCAACAAATGATTGTTGCCAAAGTCATGGCCTTAAAAGCAATGCAAATATATGTATTATCACTGCTTTAGGTAACAGTGATATTCCTGCTAAGTACAACATCAATAGCAACACCTGACATACATTCTCAGGGGTGGGAGACCTGGGCACACAGGCTGACAACTAACTTACCTTAGATCACCATGTCTCTACAGTGGTAAGAAGGACATTCTATCATGCTCATGTAATAAGTGAGGGCATTGCCTCCAGAAAAAAGTAGGCTTTATTACCTCCATGTACTCTTCCCTCAGCAAATGAATAGTTGAGTGCAATGGCCCTTTTAGTAAGTACCTTTCCAAGCACCTGCAGTAATTGGAGAGACCACATATGTTCTTCACAAGGGGAACTCAGGTCTTCAGCATCTGTCTATGGGGATCATCTGATATCATGTCACTTTAGAATGTGTCATACAGACTACTCAGAGGTATCTCTGCCTTGCATACAAAGCAATCCCAGACCCTGCTGTATTGGAAATACTGCATATTTATAGGTGACATGGTACATGGATTACTCACTGTATGGACCTTAAGCTTAATCTGGTATGTGACATTAATACAGCCTGCTGGAGGCAGAGAATTGTCTACAAGAGTTTAACACACATTTGGAAGAGACTCTCACATCATTTCAAACAGAGCACCTCATTGGCCCTCTTTAGATGCAGTCTGTATGACTGGATAGGTGACTGTAATTTCATCATGGCGGTTCCACCGGAGCCCTCTTGGACAGGGGCAATAGGTGCTGATCATGCAAGTAAGGGTAATAACTTGGCTAGGGATTTAAGGGCCCTAGGGTCATTAGTCTAGTAAATTCCAAGGACCCTATAATCCCATAGGCTGATGTAAAATGCTCTAATACCCACTCACACAAACTTGGCTGTAGTGAGAATAGTACCAAAACCTATTTATGTGTACAGATCACTGCACAGCGTGCACACACACACACACACACACACACACACACACACACACACACACACACACACACACACACACACGCACATGTTAGCTGGAGTGAGATTAGAACCTCTACCTATCTAGGCTTACACACTACAGATCACAGTACTTAATGCATGCACCATGGCTTAAGTCTGTCTTCAGGTAGTCTTATGGTAGATGACATCAGCAGGCCTGGTAGACAACAGGAGTTTGGAGGCCCGCATCACCTGCTAGAGTCAAAGCATTGCAAAACCCTGCCTGTTTGTAAGTTCGTGTGGGATTCATATTTGTTTTTAGGAAGTTGCATATACACACCTGAAAACAGCAAGTGGGCTTGAGTGAGATTAGATCCCCTACCTATCTAAGCTTAGATACTACAAATTACAGTACTTAATGCACATACCACAGCTTAAGCCTGACATTAACATGGCTTTAGGTAGGCTTATGGTAGATGACATCAGCAAGCCTTGTGAAGGATGAGAGTTTGGAGCCCTCCATCAACTGCAAGGTCCAAAAAGTGCAAAATGAGCCTTGTGAAGGATGAGAGCTTGGAGGTCTTCATCTACTTCAAGGTCAAAAAGTGCAAAACCATGGCAGTTTTGAAGTCAGTGTGGTATGCAGACTTGCTCTTTGGGGAGAGGTGTATATATATATATATATATATATATATATATATATATATATATATATATATATATATATATATATATATACACACACACACACACACACACACACACACACACACACACACACACACACACACACGCACACACACACACCAAGTGGGCTAGAGTGAGATTAAACCCCCTACCTATCTAGTGCAGCATGCTACCTATCACAGTACTTAACGCACGCTCCATGGCTCAAGTCTGCTTTGCAAATGACTTCTTCTTCTGGCTTTTCCCAGTTAGGGGTTGCCACAGTGATTCACCTGTCCGCTCATGTTTGGCAGTGGAGTTTTACAGTGTCAAGTTGACAGCCCAGCACCCAACCTTCCACAGAAGGCAGACACATGCATGCACTCACACCTAGGGCCAATGTAGAGTGCCCAATCCACCTACAGCATGC
>NC_056737.1:1283135670-1283168170 GCF_019279795.1 Protopterus annectens
CAGGGTAGTGTGCAAAATGGTGTAAGTATTGCATATTGTTGGCCCTCATCTCAGGGTCAAGGGCAAAACATATGTGCTCACTGGCATGTGAGAGTATAGCATCCAGAAATTGGTGGAGTATCCTCGATGCAGATGCCTGTGACAGCCCCATCATATCCCCAGTTGGTCTTTGAAAGGTACCTGTAGCTAGTATCCTAAGGGCTACATATACTTTAGTTTCCACTGGGATGGGTTCTCCTCTGTTAACTCTGGCTCACTGAGCTCTTCTAATGTGTCCCTGTCTGCTCTGTAGCACTCTACAATCTCCAGGTCATGTAGCTCCTGGAAGGTTACCCTGGGAATGAACACACTTCTCCTTCTCATTCTAGGCCTATAGTCAGCAGCACCAGCAGGACTGACTTCACCATCTAGCACATACAGATGTAGAATAGCTCCAGCAGCCCCTATAATTATCCCATTTAAAATTTCCAATTCTCTACTGCAATGCTTCAGAGTATTGAGGGAATATCAGAATGTAGGGTGTATGCATACTTTATACAGTTCTGCTGTAAGTCCACCATGTGGGATTGGCTAATTATGATAGCACCGCATTGCACAGCATAGCTACTACAAAAGTATATATTGTTAGTTAAATATATCTGATTTTACTTGACAGATGCCTACGTCATCACTGTCATGTGAGTAGTCTGTCCGCACAAACACGCTAAGCTATGCAGAATGCCATGCAAACACATGTGCTGAGCACTAAAAAGTCATAAACATAACATGACACACACCCTCGATGTCATCCACATCCAGTGGCAATATCAAAACTGTGTAGGAGCCTACAGGAAGTGGATTTGCGGACACAGTTCCTCCTTTTATCAATTCAACAAAAGAACCTCATTTGCATACATATTTGTGCTGACAGCCTGGAAACTACACAGTTCTTAGCTGAGTAAGCTGGGTCACAGCACAAATGCACCATTGTATGGACTCAATGCAGGATCATAGAGTACATTTGTGAAAACTACATCATAAATGTTATTTTAATGTTTTTTCTATTAAGCATGTTTGCACAATGTGGCGCATAGAGCAAGCATGCAAAAATTATTTCAAAAAATTATTATTAATTTTACATATCCCCTTCCTTTTACAAACATCCACAATGTATATTTTATACATGTATGTATCTGATCTATTATTTTCAGGGGAGTTATGCCCATATTTATGGACTTTTACATCCCCTTCTGTCTGTGCAGACTCCTGTACAGGAAAAATTTCTGTGTATAGTACCAACACGGACACGGAGTCTACATGGATTCCTTTCGCCTTGTTGGATCTCTCCACCTGTCTCATTTGCATAAGATTCACCTACTTAAGCAGAAATTTGCATTCCATAAGTTTCCCTGTTTGCTCGTGCTTGTGCGCTGCTAAGCAATGCTTATTGAATCTAAAATTGTTTGCGGCGCAATGCGTACATGAAAACAAAATGAGTAGGCTTTACTGTATTCCCCCTGGTGTCTCATGATTCGCAGTATGAATCAGTATTTACAGAAATGACAGCTTCTATTATCAGTAATATTCAAGACTTAAATCACATGCAAGTTGTAACAAATTCTAGTTCACAATCTTCAGAAATCAGTGTAAATGTTACAGCAAATGTAATTCAAGATGTAGAATTAAGTTCCAGTATTGCAAATACAGTTGTAAATGCAGCAAGTGTACATGACATGCAGATTTTTGGATGGAACACAGAACAGGCATTTTTACTGTTTCATGTTAAAGTTCACAGCATGACAAATGTTCAGAATGTAATAAATTATAGTTTGCTGTTTTCAAAAGCCAGTGTAAATAATGCACCGAGAGGAAATAAGTGGGATAAGAGTGGAGATTTTGATCAGTTTGAAAAAGTAAATACCAGTGTTAATGAAACACAGACATCAGAGGCAAATAAACAAGAATAATATACCGTAGCTAAAGTCAATTTCTTACTAGTTCTTTAGGGCAAAATAAAGAAGAAACACCTAACATAGCTTAAGCCAATGTTTGTTTCTAATTCTATATAAAAGGAATTTCCGAATATCTGTAAAGGGTTTTGCAGTCGAGCAGCAAACCAGATGATTTATCTGCATCATTTAAGATAGACAGGAATGACAACCACATATTTAATTATTTCAGGAAAGGAATGATGGAACAACATACTGATTAATACAGGCACATTAGCTTCAGTTACAAACAGACCTCTAAAAGAGGATATAAGTACAGTCACATTGTCAGGATTTCAAGGGTCAACGTTTACATCAGTAAGCAGTTGTCAATGTGACAGCACTATAGTAATGGACATTTTGTTAGTGTTAAATGTTGTTTTAGACTTCAGTAACAATTTACTGGAGAAATAAAATGCTAGAGAATGTCTAGTAGTGCTATCAGATGACAATTGTAAGAAATTCTGTGCAGTAGATTGCACAGGTGATGTATAGAAATCAAAAGATTAGTTACTACAGAAATATGCAGATTCATGGACTAAATAGAAAATAAATTCTGGGTGTTGCTGCAGCTGAAGAGCAGGACAATGACTTATCACATTTTCAGAAACAATATCTTGTTTTCAGAGAAATAATGACAGACAAGACAGGAAGACATAGTGTAGTTTTCAATACAATTTTATAATCAGTAAGGAAAAAAATTGAGAGTTACAGGCTTGGAGCAGATCTAAAGCTGGTATACATAGTAACCATTTTGGTAGCACAAACTGTGTATGGCACATCAGAAATGACAGTATATTTGCGGTAGTGCAGCGGTACCGTTGTTACCTCACAGCAAGAGGTTTTCCCTTTCGATTCTCGGCTGGAGTGCGGGGAGTGCCTTCTGTGTGGAGTCTGCATGTCCTCCCCGCAGTTGGGTGGTGTTCAAAAGACATGAGTAAATGGGTGTGCCTTCGTTGAAGGTTGGACATTGAGCTGGCACCTCAGTGTTCATGAAAATCTACTGCCAGTCGTTAGCGGACCGGAGTTCTGCTGTGGCGAACCGTAACCGGGAAAAGCCAAAAGACAAACAACATCAGAAACGACAGACAAGTTAAATTATAAATAAATGGTTTTAAGCTACAGCTCTGACAGATTAATTTGTTGCCATTCCTTTGTTTTAGAAGATGTTGTCAAGCACACTGAATTATGGAAATAAAGTGTTACTATGAGTAGATAATATCTTTATTCAGATTGATACAGAAGAATATTTACAGATATTAAATATTTTTGCTAGTTAATAGAGAGTAGAATTGAAAGTAAATGCATAATTTTTAAAGGCGACAGAAGAGTCAGAAGGTCAGGTCTCATGCAATAATAGAGTTCAGCATAAATATTATGTGTCATTAAAAAACACCATTTCACATATCATGCAAAGAAAGAATGGAATGGAATCTGTATGAGGAAGCTTCACTTACTTGTAAAGGACAAATAAATAAAGTTCATGAATCAGATAATTTCAATTCTAGCATTAAATATGTACATGTAAACGGTCCAAGATTTTATACCTCTCTTGCAAAAATTGCAGTGTACCAGAGTACACCAGAGGCACGGACTAATATAAATGAATTATTGGATTACATGCCAACTCCATGAGCTGAATTAAAGACAGTAATGTGTGTTATGTAATTGCATGCTAAAGATCAGTTAAATATTATTATGCAGTAACCATTATCACTATTTATGCACAGATCTGGGCTACAAGGAAAATTTTAGAAAATGGGAATAAATCCTTGCAGCATTCAGAAGCACTGAAAGAGTTAAATGATGTCAGCTGACCAAATAGATACATATAAGATAGTGGGCAGAGAACAGCACACTAATAATTCTTATGCACAAGTAACAGTCTGAAAGAGTGTTCAGAGTAAGAAACACTTACCTTTTGTATCAGTCTAAATGTCCTGCACCTCACACACAACATCTGTGCAAGTGATGATAACTGTGCCATATCCCTGTTTTCTATATTTTGGATTCAGGGATACATAAGCTTTGTGTCTGATGTTCAGGGTGCAAAACTGACTTAGTGCTTAGTATATCTGTGTTTGTGATGCTGTTCTGCTAATTGTACTCCTTTCTTTCCAGTTTTAATAATGTGTACATGCCTCCCACACTCTTATAGCAACAAAGATGGACCAAGCCATAAATAAAACTAGGACAAAGGCTAAACAATAGGGAGCCTTTTTAAATATTTTGGTCTTACAAAGCTAGACAGTTGATAAAATCAAACATTTTGTATCATTATTCTTAAGATTTTTCTGAGAAATATAAAGTCTGAAAATGAAATGGGGGTCATTAATTTCTAACTTTTCTCTTTAATAATTTGCTAGTAAAAAAGTATGAGGCCAAGCTGAGGACATTCAATGATCATCAGAACTTTTGAGTGGTATGAATGTGTGTATCTTTTATGCCTGAGGCCTATTACTTGGCAGAGGACACATATATTCACATAAGTCACAGCTGTCACTTGTTGAAGTCATTGTTGTAAAGATCAACCACCTTTTATTTACATTACCAAGTAACAGTATGCAAGGATATGCCATTCATTTGTATTTTTGCACATTTTTTTTAATATTCCAGGTTCAACACTTACCTTGTAAACCAGGCAGTTGGTATAGTTTTTGTTCAAAGATGTGTCTGTCAGATGCTAGGAGTACACAGCCATTACCTGGGTAAGTAAAGATTGTGAGTGTTGCCTAGCATCAATGTTACTGTATGTATGTGGTAGGATGAAGGCTTTAGCCCCTCAGGTGGTGAGTGAGTGTGCCTCTTAGTTAATGCAAGGGCATATTGATCATGCCTACATCTGTCTATACCCACAGCAGTTGCTAGTTCCCCCTCTGACTCCTCACTTCTGCATGACTGTAGTGATCTTGCCAGTGGGGTGTGATGTGTGACCCTTCCCCATGGTGATCCTGCTGAATCTGCTTTCTCAGGGTGATGTTGTGAAGCATGGCACAGCTGGTGAATATTTCATTGCATGCATATGCATTGTACTGCAGAGCTCCCACAGATATATTTAAGCACAGGAACCATGACTTCAGCAGCCCAAACACAAGCTCTATGATATTTCTGTTTGAGCGTATGCCTCATTATAGCATTCTTTCTATTTGAGTGTATGCCTCATTATGGCATTCTTCAGTTGGTGTGTGTGCATTTCTGATGGGTGTCATCAGCCACAGTTGCAGTGCATAACCTGCATCCTAAAGTAAATGACTCTGTAGGATATAACTCCTAGTAACCATATGATACAGTTGAAAGTTGTGCCAGATATGTGAGTCATGGTAACTTCCTGTGTAACAAGCAGTTAATGGAGTGGAAACCCTTTCTACTTATGTTTACCCTTCCCTTTTCCCCAGGTGGTGTTTTGATTTCTATATGTGTACAGTCTATGGCACCCAGTACTTCAGGGTAGTGTGCTACAGGTAGAACTCCTGCATATTTGTGGCCCTTTCCTCAGGTATATGGGGAAAATATATGTAGCCACTGGCATGTTGGAGCATAGCATTCAGGAACTGATGGAGGCTACTGAATGCTGATGCCTGTGACACCCCATCATGTCCCCTGTTGGTGTCTGAAAGGTTCCTGTAGCTAAAGCTATAAGTGCTACACAAACCTTTGTTTCCACTGGTATTGGTTCCCCTTGATTTGCTCTTGGTTTGAGTTGAGGATGACAGAAGTTGCAGACTTCCTGTAGGGTTTCTCTATCCATCCTTTTGCGCTCTACAATTTCCACCTCATGCAGATTGTGATAAGTCAAACAGGGTCTAAAAACTCTTCTCAGTCTTGGATGTGGTCTATTAGCATTAGCAGCAGCATAGACTTCAGCCTGCTACATATACACATGAATTAAAGCAACAGCAGCCGCTAACATTCTTTCTGTGTAGACTCCTTTCTGTGACTGTATTGCAATAGGCTTTGGAATTCACAGGAATAACTAGCACTGGGTCTACATGGTTGCCTTATAGCTTGTTGAATAGCTCCTCCATCTTGGACTAGTTGATTAGCATGCAATTAAGCTGCTTATGTTGTAATTAGCATGCCATAGTGTTTATCATGTTTGGGTGGTTCTACACAATGTGTAGAGCCATTTACTAAATCCAAAATGGTGTGCTATCAAGTACATGTCACTCCACAATGTGCAGACAGTCTTAGCAGACTGTGTAGGGTTTATTGCTGCTACTTTACAAGTCCAAGTTGTATTCCTAACATTCGAACCACACGTGCTAATACTTTGCTATCAACTGCACAAATCAGCTTCTTGGGGATGCACTTTGTGAAGAGGTGTTTAGCATGTTTAACTATGGATACTGGGCTGTAATCCTTCATTACATGGAAATGCATTCATAAATACAAGTGAAGGGCAGTGACATGTATGCTTGACTGAACACATTCTTTCTGATATTCATGTGTGCCCTGCAGCAATGCACTTGCAAGTCATATATCAGTTACTTGGGCAGTTGTCAAACAGACACCAGCATTGCATAGCTTAACTGCATTGTAACATATGGTATGGCTTTATAGTGACAGCTGAGATTAATCATGCATGATCATAACCCATTGACATTGTCATTAACTTGTATTAATGTAGACATAACTTCATCCGACTATGAAGACAGATAAGTGCGTGTGTGTGTGTGTGTGTGTGTGTGTGTGTGTGTGTGTGTGTGTGTGTGTGTGTGTGTGTGTGTGTCAGTATGTGTATGTCTCATCTACAAAATATCCTGAAAAACTAGTACATGTCTGTCTCACTTCTGCAACATGCATTCATTGCAGCTTATTTAACCTACTTTGCCAGTATGTATTCATAAGTAATTTTTCAAACTCTGCTCAGAAAACCATATCACAAATCTTGGCTTTACACCCAAGTTTTAAAACAGTATATGTTACCTGCAACACTATGATGATGTCGTCCTCTATAAAGTGCACTCTGACACTGTTAAAGAGAGATTTCTGTGGTTGCACTAGCATTAAATACTGAGTTCTCTGGCTTGTGTAACTAGATAGGAAGGGTTATTTATCTCACAGCAGTCAACCTGTTGGTGTGTGTCTATGTGTGAGTGAGTTTGTGCATAGTCAGATGAGCATGAGTCCAGGTCCCGTAGCTGTCATTTAAGAGATACTTTTACACTGATGCATGACTCCACAGCAATTTCCTACAGCCCTCACAACATCCTCTTCTAGCATACATTGATGATGTCATCCTCTATAAAGTGTACTCTGACACTGTTAAAGTCAGACATCTGTGGTGGTCCTAGGCTGTGTAACTAGATAGATAGGGATTCTAATATCACAGATGTCAATGCGTGTGTGTGTGTGTGTGTGTGTGTGTGTGTGTGTGTGTGTGTGTGTGTGTGTGTGTGTGTGTGTGTGTGTCTTTCTTCAACTATCAGTCTGGAAACAAATTTACACCAGGACGTGAGCCCACAGCTATGTTAGACACTCCTCACAACATATTCCTGTCAGCATACACTGATGATGGCAACCTCTATAAAGTGCATTCAGAGAATTTTGAAGTCAAACTTCTGCAGTGCCACAAGTGGTAAGTACTGTGTTCTCTAGCTTGTGTAGTTGGATAGGTAGAGGTTTTAAACTCACGGCAGTTAAAATGTGTGTGTCTATGTCTGAGTGGTTATGTGTTGTCAGATAAGCATGAGTCCAGGTATTGCTGTCCTCAGTCAAGTAGCATTCAGGTGATACTTTTACACTGCTACATGACTCCACAGCAACTTTATACAGCCCTCCCAACATCTTCTTCTCAGCATACAGTGATGATGTCATCCTCTATAAAGTGCAGTCTGACACAGTTTAAGTTAGACCTCTGTGCCGGTGCTAGTCTTACATTATATGGAATCCAGCTTTTACACATAAACAGGTATGGCATTTGAATCTGACATCAGTCAATCTTTTTGCAGGTCAGTGATATTTTATGGTCATTGTATGGTATTTTGAATCTCTTCTCATTTGACTCTTACTCAGGAGAACCTTTTATGTAGCACCCTGAATCCAACATCCCCTTTTTCTCTTTCTCCATATAACATCTGTGGAACACATAGGATGTCATCATCTCAAATATGCTTAAACACATTAAGAAGCAGAGCTCTGCCATGACTATCTAAAAGCCGTCTCCAGCCTACTGGCTGTATGATTGGTAATTCACTCATGGTGTGGTGCCCATGTTCCATATGGATAGAGGTAGCCTGTAATAAGATCAAACACATGCAGACATACCCCTACACATACACACAGGCATACATACCCCTACAGATACACACATACCCCACCCTACACATACACACATACTCACATACCCCTACTCTCTTTCCTCACCTAGAGAGAGTGATTAGGATTAAATGGGATAATAATGGCTAGGCTCATATGGGCTTGGGGCTGTTAGGCTACTATCTCTTATTACCTTGTGAAAACTGCACATGAAAATGGTGTTGTCACTCACATGTGCTTTGTTAATGTATGGATGCACTGTAGTCATGCAACAGTGTATTCCAGTCTGGGATGTAAGCTACTGTATTGATACCCACTGCTACCATTTGGTTACACATTCCTTCCATAACAGCTGTGTTAATATGCCTCCTGAGGACTGGGGACATGGGATGATGCTATGTATATTTTTGCCTTATTAATGCATGTGTTCTGATAGTTAAGTATATTCAAATTCTGTACAGTCTGTACTCAACTTAACTCTAATAATGTTGGTTTATTATGTCACCAATATCCAAATCAAATCTTGCTGTCTCAAATAACACTGCTGATTAAATGAAATAGACTGAATTATACTGTCTGCAGATTTTGTATTCATTATACTGTCCATAACTTCTATAGGCAAAATTTTTCTTTTCTTCCTGAATGGCAAAATTAAACTACTTTCTATATTTGATGGAGTTCTAGACAACTGGCCTGAATTCTGTTCCTGGACTAAGCTTGCTGTAGTGACTACCTGTGTATCAGTGCTGAACTTCTGTACTTAATCTCATGAATATCAGTAGCAATCCTGGGCTGCATTCACTGACTGATTGACTTCTGTCTTCCCCACACTGAGCTGACATCTGTATAGAAAGTATCCCTCATAATATTAAAACCAAGTATAATTCCTACAACTTCTGTACTCCTATTTAACATTGGCTCCCAGGCAATGTATTATATTAGCAAGTTCTGTTTCAGTACCAAGTGCTCTGTACACTCTATTAGCATGTCTCATTCTTATCAGTTCTTTGGTCCGAAGGTTGTTTAGCTGAAACAATCCTTTCTATTGAACTTGCATTTATAAAATGAAGATATATGCCCACTTTAATATGACTGCATTTCTAGGTCAATGCAAATAAAATATTGTAATATACTGCAAACTATATTTAAATGAAATCTGATCTTACAACCCCTCCTGAGATAGCTAAACAAGGATTTACTTCTGTAGTTACTTTAAAATATGAAATATTTACTAACTGTATTTATGTAAGATTTAATCTTGCAAAATACATATATGTTTTACACCAGTCCCTGTAATTTCTGATCAAGGACTTACTACTGTGATTAATTTATAAATCTAGTAATATAGTCTGCAGAGGATACTAAGCTGATCCCTAGAACTAATACAGTGGCTATAACATTATTATTCTTTTATTTGGTAAATAAACTTGTAATTTTAGTTTTGACCTCTAGGCTTCACTTGAGCATTTTTGGCCTGTTAATTCTCTCAAAATCCTTTGGATTGAAGTCTCTTAACTTTACAATTTAACTCAACTGGGCAATTCTTAAAAATGTCATAACTGGTATTACATATACCATGTAAAAAAATCAATATTACTTTGTTGATAGCCATCTACAATATTTTTTCCCCTTACCCATAACATACATATATATAAATTATGATTATCATATACTGTATTAACTAGTTTTTGTAAATCTTCAGCTAGATTTGTTTAAGTATTAACTAATAATCCTGTACAAGTACCTTTCAAATCCCTGTGTGCTAAGATGACAGAAGTCTGCATTTTACATTTGTGTCTAAGTATCTATGTGCTACAATAGTAGAAGACTGTATTTTACTAAAACCTATGCTTTCGACATTTCAGATCTATTCCTTTGCATACTCTGTCAATGTTTTTTTTTAATTTGTACAATAATTACTCTGTAATGTGCACTGTGTTCTGTGACAACTTAAATGAAGCCTGGCCTGTCATGTCTTGAGTATATTAAATAACTGATACTACTCATTCTCCAGATAACTTATATTGATAAATCTGTTATCATTCTCCAGATAACTTATATTGATAAATCTGTTGCAAATAATTCTATCACTTTATCCTTAAAACTAATGACTGAATAACATGATGTGTGATGTAATTTTCCAAAATCTGTTTTGATTGTATATTTTTGCCGCTTATGCATGCTGTCTAAACTCTCTAGTTTTGAAATAACTGAATATAAATGTTATATTTGAAAACTTGACCAAAATTTAAACTGAAGTGATACATATTTATATTGACCATGTGAAATAGCTGTGTATAAATGTTATATTCTGGAAACTAACTGATCTACCACTAAAATAATATATTTTTCTACCAGTATCATCTGAACACAGGTAAAACATAAACTGAAATCTAGAACTGTCATACAATTGTCTGAAAACATAACTTGAAATTGAAAATTCAGCTTGAAATACTTTATGTTGTGACATCAATAATTTGCAGGCATGTACTATTGTTGTATACACATCCTAACTATAAGGATTTTTTTCTTTAGGTAACTGAAACACATTTACATAAAGTCAATCAGCATACTGCATACATAACAAATAAGCTATGCAATTAACTACATTTCATTTATAATGAAACAACAAGAAAGAGGTAATAATTATAAGCAGCAACAACAAAGACCAACAGTGAGTCCCAGCTCTACTTTCCAATAAGATCAGCCTTTACAGAGTAAAAAACCTGTACTCTGTAAAGGCTGTTGCTACATTTCATTTATGTTTAAAGAAACATTGTTAAAAACAATTATCTTCACTTCTAGCATTTGTGGACTTCCATCTTTCTGACATTACTTGACTTGTGCACTACCACTCTTGAAAAGCCTTACTCTGCATTGTCCCAGTTACTGCTGAGGTACTGATGAGGCTACCCTAATGTTGTTTATAGCCCATTGTGAGTCTCTATTGGCATAATGATATATCCTCCCAACTCCCTGTCTCAATAGATGTTTCCCAAGGATCCATCCTTGGACCCTTACTCTTCTCCATATTCACTAATTATCTAGCCTCTGCTACCAAGCAGGCCACTCTCATACAGTACACCAATGATTCCGCCATCATCTGCTTAGCCTACTCCCTACCTGAACTTCAAAGGACCACATAGGAAGCCTTTTCCAAATTGAATCTTGGCTTTCAGATGCACAATTAATACTTAACCCAAACAAAACAAAACTCCTCATCTTCCAACCCTCCAAACACAATCTAAACACCCACCAATTTAATATTAAAGCCAGTGGCAACACCATTATCCTCCTAACAGACCACACCAAACTACTTGGAGTTGAAATTGACAATAACCTCAAGTTTGACATCCACATCTTGTTAACCATAAAAAAACTACACCACAAACTAGGAGCTTTATAGAGAAATAAGCAATTCCTCACCAAAACAGTCAAGATTTCATTTGCAAATACCCACCTTATCTTCACCCTACTCTACACCTCTCTACTATTTACCAACCTAAGACAAAGTGAGTTAGATAAACTCAGAGTTTGCTACAACAAAATAGCAATTTTTGCCACTGGCACAAACTACCATAGCCACCACTGCACCTCACTTACTGAACTAGGCTGGCTAGAACTCCCTCACCTCCTTCAATGGTACCAACACTCACTCACCCACAAACTACTAAATCATCCTCTAAAAGTCCCCTCCCTCCAAAATCTACTCCAACCCTATCATACCAGCAGACCACTATGCTCCAGCAACAAAAATCAATTACAGATAACTAGAACCAGAAACTCTGCTTGAGAAGCTTTCTTCTCCTACTCCATAGCAACATTTTGCAATACCCTTCCTCACACTATAACTACTGTGTCATCACTCACTAACTTCAAGGCTGTTCTAAAATCTCATCTAAAAGAGCAATGGGCATGCCACTGTAACAAACCTCAACATCTCTACCCCAAACTCTCTAATCCCTTTCTTCCACCCCTCTAATTACGTTCGGATTGCAGCCAAATACATTGTTTGTAAACTTATATCTCAGTTGTAATCTTAGCCACTGCTATTCAAGGGTAATAGCTGCAAGCTCAGCTATTAAAATAGCTATTAAAGCTATTAAAAAGTTTATGGCACCAATGATATAAGTGTTGTACCATTTAACTAAATACTTAATTTCATTTTGAACTATAACTGTTTACTACTATTGTTAAATAAAACCTACCTATACTTCTTGTAACTTGTAGTTAATTGTTGTTTTTAATTGTTTTTATTATGGAGCTTTTTTCCCCGGGCCTCCACTGAAAAATGACCTGTGTCCAGTCGGATTTTCCCGGTCAACAAATTTATTTATTTATTTTATTTTACATTTGTTGACCAGGCTAGTCTAGCTGGAGATATTTCCATTTTCAGTAGAGGCCAAAACATCATAGTGTTTGTAAAAAAGTTAGTAAAAGACAAAAACTAATAACTCTACAATTTAATATTATTACTAAATGAAATTAATTACTACCACACACAGTTGCAGTCCAAAAAACCTTATACAAAGATAAAAAATACTTTGTATGAAAGGATACTAAATGAATTAATTACTACCACACACAGTTACAGTCCAAAAAACATTATACAAAGATAAAAAATACTTTGTATGATAAAGATACAGGATAGGAGGTAAGAGAAAAGAGAGCTAAGAATGAGGGAAGTTAGAAGGGATTAGTTATGGAAAAGAGAGCAAGTAAGAGAGTCAACAAGCAAAGAAGTATTAGGAAGATAAGTGGGAGTAGAAGAAGAAAGCCAAGTGGAGGATAGAGTCAGCAAGAAGTAGGAGGTAGTTTTAAAGTAGAGTAGATCTGTAATAAATAAAGTAGAGTAGAAATGTAAATAAATTAAATAAATAATAAATAATTTGGCTTCTAGGCATCTTTTTCATAACCTTATGACAATGCTGCATGCAGAATATAATGAACCTTTAATAAACCTGTAAATGAAGTACATATAATATCTTTAAAAATACAAAAAAAGTAGTATTGGGTTCTTAAAATAACATTTGCAGTTTTAACATTTAAAAACTGATAGCATTGTTTATTGACCTGACTTTATATACATTTTCTGTATGAAATAAATCTATGTTATTAATAAATACATTTCTGTGGATCTGTAACCAAACAGATAATGTAGTATAGTGAAAAAAGGATGTAACTTCATTACTGAATCAAAGGGAAAGCTCAGTGGCATTTTCAAATGAAACTAAAGTAATACTCTGACACTGTATTAATTCTTCATTTTTTTATATTTCTGCACACTTATAAAATTAATCTTAACTGTTGAATGTTTTGCCCTATAAGGCTAACACCCCTGTGTCATTGACAATATAGGGCATTTACATTTCACTGAAATAACAATAGAAATGTGTAAAGAAACAATTGTAACATTAACACTTGTGATGAAAGTTAATAAGACAGTGCTTTGGAGAAAGTAAAATGTCCAGATAAAAATACCTATGTCATCAGTAAAGATCTAAGAAGTGCATACAGATAAAACTAGCATTTGCTAATGCATATATAAGCAATATTTTTCTGTGACATCTGAGCATATCCAGTATACAACTGAAAAATGCAGTCATACCTTATCAAGATCAGTAGTTTTCCATAAAGATAAATCCAAAGTAATAGCAATCTTCTTCTGTGTTACTCACATAAACAAGTCTCCTCACATTCAAGTTCCCTAGCTACATGGTTCCTTTTTTATAGTGTAGATTCAAGTCTGTGAGCATGCTGAAGATGCAAATGAGGTGTGAACTCATTAGAATTGCTGAATCTCAAATTCATGGCTCTGTCTATCAGATGTAGACATAGTGCAGGCACTCCCTTAGTGTTCTTTGCTAATGGATTGCAACTGTGAAAAATTACTGCTAGGCAGAAGAAAGACACAACAGCAAATCAGACTCCCTTACCTGCAGTAGATGTATCATCCACGTTAGACTTACTAAGTGTAAGAGTAATTGTATCAAGGTTTTAAATGTAAGTAAGAAGTACAAATTTCACAGTTTCTGTTCAGTAGCATCCAACCCCCCCTGCATTTGTTTAAAACTGTATATTATTGCCATTTAATAGTCTCTGACACTTTAAGGACAATGATACAAAATGCCTTACAGAATGCATGTCTCAGATTACTGTTTAGATAAGAAAAGAATGAACACCATGCAGAGATACGTCAGAGCTGTATTTCTGCAAACAATAGTCATGGATGGTTGTGTGATCACTCATTGCACTACTTCTGAAATTAATACATATACAAACAAATCAGAAGTTTACAAGTGCCATATGTCTTATTAATATTGTGGATGATTTTGAGTTTGTTTGTATACACAATGTTTTCCATTCTCTGCTGCCAAGCTCTTTCTGTGGCAAAGAGGAATAAGATGCTCTTCCTGCATTTTGAAGACTCAACGTTATGAGACTTCAAATCCAGACTTGTGTTAAAGTCATTCATGTGTACTAACATATAGTTTGTAGTGTTGTTTATTTTATAGATTTCTTTTCTTTATTTTATTGCCAGTATTTGCATGGTGTGCAGCTTAGAGTTAACATAGAAAATGGATAAATACAATAAATGTCATGTAATGTACTTCTATGATAACCAATACATCAACTTCATCGGGGAATCACTTATGTGTGTAGCACATCTGCTAAAAACATTGATCCACACAGTTTGTACTATCTGTAGATTAGGGTTCAAGTCCCACCTTTGTCTTTTAAGGATGACAACTAATAAACACTACTTACAAGGCTAAAACAACTTTATATGTGCTTGTCTTGTTTGTGTGTTGTTTCCCATTACACAAATTTGGATTAATAGCCCACACACGAAGGAGACAGAACACCTGCAGACAAGATGGAGCCATTATTAATTTTCTAAAAGGATACATTGTTGCATTTTTTGCTTCCCATTACACAACACCACTTAGCAATGTTGTGCGGCAATTAGTAACCTTCCTCAACATCTGCAAGCCCAAAATGTCTGCAGACAGGAAGCAGATAGTAGACAATTACAAAATGGATGCATTCTATCAATTCTGTCAGGCACTATGCAATTGTGCTAAGCAGTGTCACATGGTAGTTAACACACAGAAGTTAATAATGAATGGGGAAATATCCAACTGCTATTTAACTATTCACTTGGTAGCAAATGTAAGTGTAGGGCTGCAATACAGATGGTCCTGGCTTCTAATACAAGAAATTACAAACATTTTGTAATGTTCTTCCATTTCAATTTATAGTAAAGGTCATATATAAAAGCAAACATAATTAAAAATAGTAATAACAATAAGTATGTATAGCAGTGGAGCTCATATGAATTATATATATATATATATATATATATATATATATATATATATATATATATATATATATATATATATGTGTGTGACTAAGGGTATACAGACTACTATGTTTCTGCAATTATAATTGTGCTATCTGGCCTTGGATGGTATTTCAGACTTGCATGCACACATGAATGTATAAACCAGGATCTTATCAGGTCACACACATACATGGTTAACCCTTCGATCTGTCATCTGTATCTATATAGAGTTCTTGACTATGTCTGAGAAGCCCTTCTACTGTGGCAAGGATGGGAAATCACCAATGTGGAAAAAAATGCTTTGTCTCTTATGCATAGGTTTAAATTCCACATTGTAAATATTCATTTTTATCACTGCATAAAGCCAAACCAAAAATGTGTCAGGTCATAAAATGCATGCCACCAGTACATGTCTTGAAAGTGAAATCACCTAACAGTGTCAGCAGCAAACAACCCTCAAACTAGTCCCACCTGTCATATTAACCTTCCCATTTAAAAAACTGCTTGTCTCTCTATTTAGCACTGTTGGTCTCCACCTAACATCATGCAAACGTGGTTGGCATCATTAGGTTTGCACATCACCAATAAATGGGATAGCATTCATTGGCAGGAAATCATTATTAGCTATTGCTGTTCTCTCTGGTTCGAAGGGAATGTGCCCAGTTTAGGGCATAGAGGTGTATTGAGGAGTCCAGAATCTTTACTGGACTCCTTGCAAAGCATCATAGCTGAAGGCTTTTGCAGGGGGACTATACCAGCTCCCAGTGCAAGTCTGAGGCTTTGAATAGTCTGGCCAAGGCTGTCTGCAATGAGACTGACATTCCACACACTGGAGAACAGTGTAGGCATAACTTTAATGACCTAAAAAGTTGCAAGAGGGTACACTCAACCAATAGTTGGATGAATTCAGAACTAGTAACATCCCATTGTTGTGTAAGCATACTATTACAGAGAATTTATAGTAGATAGAGAGCTACATATATGCAAGACTTGTATGCATAATTCTCTTCTCTTCATTCTACAAATAATACAGCGATTATTGTGAATAGAGAAGTCCATGTTGAGTGTCTAGAGAGACTGAGGGAAGCAAGGGGTATGTATGCAGCATAAGAGAAGTATTATTGTAGCTTTTAAATATTTTTTTCTTTTCTATACAGTTGTAGCATGCTTAGCATGCATAGGCTAACTTTAAAAGCAAGCATACATGCTTCAATCTATAGAAAGAACAAGTGTAAGAGTCAAGTGTAAAACTGTAGTCAGATGGTGTGGGTTCAAATACCACAATTAACAAGTATAAAACAGTGCAATAATTTTTAAAAAATTACATTAATTAAAGTGGCATAAATGCGCTGCTGCTAACTTAATGGACCAAACATATATGCAATATCTGCACATTGCAAGGATTACTTTGAACAATCCTTAATATAGTTTGTACTTTTGTTAAGAAGCATACTTAAATTTAAAATTTCAGATAAAATACTTTTATTGTTATGATAATGCATTTGATGTGACATATGATGGTACAAATGTTCTCTCTTTTTTTCTCTCACCCTAACCCTTATCTCTTTTTTTATGTGTCATAAAAATGTTTCCATGTCATCCATCTCTAACAAATCAAAAAAAATACTTTACAGCACAGGCTCAGCCTGCCCCTGTTCCACTGGCTCCAGCACTGATGCCTAGCACATCTGGAACCCAGCTTGGCAGTAATGCCTCTGCTGCCCGTGCACCACCTGTGCTCTCAGGTAGCAATACCCCAGCACCTGGTGCAGTGGTACCCTCTTGGGGTACTGGCAGAGGTGGGAATTTTGTCACCCACAAGAAGATACCAGGGTTGGTGTGAAGGGGCATACACAGCACCATTAGTGCATGCTTATGCTGGATGGAGAGGCTGCTCTCCTTTATAATCCATAGGAGGTGATGTCAAGCAATCCAGTAGCCAGAAGAGTAAGGGGATAGTGATGACAGTCCCGTGGGTGAGGACTAGATTCTCACTGTTCCTATGTTTGATGGGCATGAGCTTCTGTTGTCCCCTATCTAACCTCAATTATGTTGTCCACCAACCTTTTGTGTCCCTCACAATACCTCTGTCTTGTCTTGTTTATCCTTTTTATTTTGTAAACCCTCATATCAAGTAAATGATACCAAACCAATTATATCCAATGGAGCAATGTCTCTAGGAGGCAAAAAAATAGAAGGTTAAGCTCTTTCATCCCATACTCTTGAAACTTCATCAGAACCTTTAAAATACTATGATCACCTGTTTAAATTGTAAAAATTAAAAATCATATGACCGTGTTGTTCATTTATAATTTGCACTCACAGTTTGTTAAAGGGACTATACTAACCATTCTATAATTTAATGTGTAATACATAAATAGTCACAAATTAATACCATATATCATCATAAAGTTCATGATACACAGGTCATAAAGCTACCTGACAATTGTAACTAATGCATATTTCATTAAAATGAATTAACCCACCATTGCTTCATAATACTAAAGCTTTGCATTTTAAAATGGGTAGGATCAATAGATGTTCATTAATACCCTACTGACAGAAAAGGGATATTCAGTTACTAATAGTTTAGTCTCCAGAAAATAACATTACCAGATTTCTGTTTATGTTTTTATCTGTGTTCAGGTAACACTGGCAGGAAAAGTATTCCTTTAGTATTAGTTCATTTAGTTTCCAGAATTTAACATTTATAGACAGTTATTTAAATATTCAGTTTAAATATGTATAACTTATACATTTTAGTCAAGGTTCAGAATATAATGCATTCAGGAGAGTACATTTCAGATTTCAGAATATAACATCATTACTCAGTTAAACATTTCTAACAGCATTATGTACATTTAAGTCAAGTTCAGAATATGACATTCATACTCAGTTATGAGCTCAGTATAGTGCATTTCAGTCAGATTTCAGAATTCATGCTCAGTTATAAATTTATACCAGCATTACTAGACAGTTTGCAACATGCAGTTACATCACACTTCACATTATTCAGTCATTAATTTTAAGAATAATGTGAGAGAATCATTTGTAACAGGCTTATTAAGATAATTACCTAAAGAATAAGTGGTAATAGTTATTTAATATACTAAAAGCATTACAGGTCAGGCTTAATTTGTTAATTAATTCACAGATACAGTACACCTTACACAATAATTATTGTACATTATATAGAAAGTTAAAAAGATGCTGACAAGGTATGCAATGGTATAAATCTGAAATACAGAAGCCATAGCTTTTATTAAAGGTACTTCTACTATTAAAGCACTTAAATATTTAATTGATAATTAAGGCACACATTTAAAAAGCAGATATCTATTACAGTACACAGAAATTAAAAAGGTAAATAGACAAGATTATTAGTAAGAAATCTAGCTGAAACTTTGCAAACACAAGTTAATACAGTATACGGTACTTATGCTTCAAGATATGTGTATTATAACTGTAAAAAGAGAGTTTAGCAGTTATAACACATTAAACCATTGTCTAGTTATAATTAAACCATAAAGTTAAGAAATTTCAATTCAAACAGACCATAAATGCTCACTTGACACCTAGTTGTCAACATTAAAATTGTAAGTTTATTTACCAGACAAAGAAAACTTATTTTTATTAGTTCTATTTATTATTATATTATCCTTTGCAGACCATATCAATAAATATATGAAGTAATGACATTCATACTCAGTTATGAGTTCCGTATAATACATTTTTAGCAATTTCAGAGGCAGTTGTTACTGAATAAATCCTATATAAATGCAGTTAGTAAAATAGACCTTCCATTGGCCTGAAAATATAAGGTTAGAATTGTGTCTTCATTTTATCTTTCATATTTTAAAGTAACTGCAGAATTAAGATACCTGTGTGTGTTTAGATATCCTCAGGAGGAGTTGTTAGATCAGTTGACATTTAAATGTAGAAAAATACAGTATTCTCTTTGCATAAGTCTAGAAAAACAGCCGTATTAAAACAGGCTTCTCACTTTGCATACAATTTCAGTGAAAACCTTCAGTCAAGAATAAAAATAAGAGCAGAATTTTATTTACGTTTGAGTAAAAACACATCTTTTTATGCTACAAGGTTTGGGAAACAAGGTTAAAGAGATGTGTAGAATGTTACGGGTTTTGGGATTATTAAAAAATACTTCAGATCGAGTTAAGTTAGTTCATTTTTGGACTGATATGCACAAAGTCATGCAATGCAGTTCTCAGAAGGCAATACAGCCCCTCAAGGTTGGGTTCAAATGTCAGGTCAAACATTCAGCTTTCCAGAGTATTAATGATATTATTCAGGAGGATCAGAATATATGTGCAGAAATGATAGACATAATTATCATCACTGTTATTGGACACAGTACATTTCTGAATACAAAATTTATGGACAGTATAATGAAGGTAGAAATATGGATATTAAGGTTTGATTCAGATATTGTTGATATCTATTTTTCCTGTACATAATAAAGCATTCTTAACTGAATTACATTGTGTGCAGACTTCCTTCTGAAAGGTACAAGAAGATTTGAACCATAAATGAGAGACTGGCAGCAGTTCAGCACTGTTCTGAGTAAGTAACAGATAAAGACATTTATTCCTGTCTCATTCCAGTTATTTTTTCCAGTTTGCATTTAATTCCGGTATCATATAGTCATATCAGTTCTTTCAATGGCAAGCCACCATTGATGAGGGAACAAAAGTTAAGTAAGTCCCAAAATCCCATAGCAACCTTGCATTAGCAGTCAGACGTGTATCCTACAGAGCACCAGTGTTCATTTAAAAAAAAAGCCTCAAACAACTTCAACACAGCAACAGTAAATCTAAAAACTTCAGCAGTGTTCCTTCAGAACATAAAGTCTCATGGAACTTCAGAATCTCCAAGATACTAGTGTAAAAAGACATTCCCCAGGATTCAGCAAGCTCTGCATGGAGTGCCTGAATAGTGCAAGAGACGCTGCACGCAATATGGCCAACGAGCGATCCCAGATTGAACCCCCGAGATGTGAATGAGTTCCCCTTCACTATTCCAGCATGCACACCACTGCCATATGCTAATTACCTCATTTTCTGGTGAAAATTATGCAGATGAGGTGATTTAGTGATCCAGGAAATAGGCAGGCTTCTGTACAGGAATAGTGTAACCTGCAGAAATGTATTCGGTTACTAACTGAATACATTTCTACAAATTACAAAATGGAGACACGATAGCCCAAAAGAAAGCATGTATTCAATGTAGTAGGCATGCCAATGGCCAAATATATGGCCATTGTCATGAAAAATAACTGAAATGTTATAAAAAAAACAAGTTTTATTATTTTTTTGGCCAGTCTCGGCTAGTAAAGCTTAGGACAGTGGTGCACAAACGGGATCACCATGAAAAATAAAAAAAGGGGGGAAATAAGCTTTTATACCCAAATCTGCATTTTACCGTAATAGTCAATGGCATACATAAGACAACAATACCAGGGAATAGAGGTTGTTAAGGGGGAAGGCTCAGTGTGAGTGTGGTAACTATGAATTAGCAGTCTGGTTTATGAAAATGAGGGGACTGATACTGAATCATAGATTTCCTCTCAGTGTTAGCATGTACCCAACCGTGTAGGTACAGCAAAACCATTGTATAAGTAGAAGAGGTGGATGACCTCATAAGGGGATGTGTCAGGCATGCTGCAAGCTTATTGGAGCTCTGTGGCCTGTGTTTGCCCTTAGCTAAGCACAGCTAAGGAAGGGTGTGTGTCTCACATAGTTGCACACTGTTTTCCTTGCTTAAATGGGTGTGCGCACCATGCACCGGGTTTAAAAAAAAAAAAAAAACAGGAAATAACAGCAATGTTCACATCTGAGCACTGGGTATGTGCAGGGCACCTCGGAGCTCAAATGGGGAGGCAATGGGAAGGGAAAACAGCAATAGGAAGGCAATAAAGGAGAACTAGCATAGCTGGCAGGTGAAATATATCAGAATCCGCCTATTACACAGGCAGCAGCCAAGCACATGACTATAAACTCTGCAAACACATTTCAATCTTTTTTTTCCCACAAACTCTACACCACCAGTGTACACAGATGGGGAAATTTTACCTGACAAAACTAACAAAATTTTAGGGGCTGCTGTCACTCTCATACATCAATATGTGCAAGAGGCTGAGGGTGGTGAGGATTTGAATGCTGATGACCATCCCACAGTGAGGAGGAGGAGAAGAGTGTACAGACCCAGGGTAACCTACCAGGGCTACATGAGCTGGAGATAGTGGAGCACTTAGGGTGGATGGGGACACTCTACAGCAAATTGTTGAGCTGTGTCAGTCCCAACTCACACACAGAACCAACAGAGGGAAACCCATCTCAGTGGATACCAAGGTATATGTAAATTTAAGAAAACTAGCCACAGGTACCTTCCAAAGGCCAACTGGGGATATCATGGGGATCTCACAGGCATCAGCATCCAGGGTACTCCACCAGTTCCTGAATGCCATGTCAGCACATGCCAGTGAGTACATATATTTCCTCAACACCCGTGAGGCATTGACCAGCAATATGCATCTCTTCCACCAAATAGCAGAATACCCTGAGGTAGTGGGTGCTACAGACCGCATACACATGCACATCAAAGCACCACTCGGTGAGTGGGGTAGGGTCTACATAAACCGCCAGGGCTTCCCCTCCATCAGCTGCCAAGTCATGTGCGATGCCCAGGGCATAATCATGAATCTGTGTGCTGGCAGCCCTGGAAGCTATCACGACTCCAATATTTGGCATATGACACAGCAGTACCAGTCATTTGCCAGTGGGGACATCCCATATGGCCACCTAGTGGGGGATACTGGCTATGCACTAGAGCCGTGGCTGATGACATCCCTCAGAAATGCACACACACCTGAACAAGAACTCCATAATGAGGCACATGCACAAACCAGAATCGTTATAGAGCATGTGTTTGGGATGCTTGAGTCATGGTTCCACTGCCTTGACATATCTGGTGGAGCCTTGCAGTACTCTCCAGCTACATATAAACAAATGTCATAGTATGTACCATGCTACACAATATGATCCTGTGGAAACAACTGCAGCAGGAACAGCACGAGGCAATGCCACCACAGCCCCCCACCATTGCCAAGGCCATCACAGGCACAGATTGACTCAGAGGAGGAACCACCTGAGCCTGGCCCTGTAGGCAGAAGAAGGCATGCCCAGTATGGCCAGGCCTTAGCAAGCATAGCAAATACACTGACATGGTAGGGACCGAGGGAATGGCACCTCTGTCTGACTAGCACATAAAGTAAAAGGGATGCCAAACATGACACTACCTGTGCTTAACCATGTATAGGGAGTGCACTATGTGCATCCAACATAGTCAGCCCTCGAGCACTGTCCTCAGTACTGGCCCAGAGACAAGGTAAGTCACTCTTTCTATCAATTACTGAATGGAGTAGTATGTTCTGATACTTGTATCTATGGTATGGACGCAAGCATGCAAGAGAATCGGGTGGCTGAATGGGATAGCAGCAGATAGTGGACACCTATATGGGTAGCATGAAATCCATAACAAATACTAGTGTCAACATACTAGGCAGTACTAGACAAGGTGACAAATCCCACTGCAGCACATGTGGTGGCCCAAATAACTGTGTGTGTCCATAGGACACACACATGCATGTCAGTGAGGCTCACATACCCACCACCAGCCTCAACCAGCAGGACAGGTGTAGATGGCCATAAGGAAAGGCTGGGCTAAGGCCTCCAAATGATGGCAATGGGGAACAGCCCCCATCCAGACCTACACAGACAGACTACAACAGGTCTGGCAGTTGTATGTTAGTTCTGAAAGGTAAGAAGTCTGAAACTGAAATGTAGGTCAATAAAACCTAAGATGTGTACTCTACTGATATGCCTCCAGTCTGCATGATAGGTCAGAATACAATATTAAATGGAAGCCAATAGAGTACATGAAATACCAGGAAGGTCAAAGCAAATGTTTAAAGTCATCAGGTGCGCCGCCCCCACAATCCTATGTAGATTTGCAGTAACATGTAAGTGTGAGGAGTAATATCAGTGGAGCACATATTGCCCGAGCTGCCCCAATCTACAGGATTGATTGTTGCATGTGTACAATAATTAGGGGTCTGTGTGGTAAGTTGTTGTGTGTTCAATATTGTCTGGAAGTGGTCAGCATGTAGGCATGGAGGATTGTGTCTCAATGGCATATGGGCAATACTGTGGTCGACAGGACCATGTTCCAACAACTGCAGTGCCAACCACAATGCTTCTCAGCAATACCTATGTCAGCAGTCATCCATAATCACTGTCCAGATGTCAATATCTGTCACTGTCTGAAAGATGGACATGCCATGAACTTGGGCCCATACATACACACAGTACACAGGTGGAAGTACCCTAGATACAGTGCATATAATGTAACTGTCAACTGCACACAACTTTGGAATTGTACATACAGGTTAGCAGCACATTAGTTGTCCATGTACTATGGAATACTGGTGTAGTCTGGCCAATCACTGGCAGACCACAAAAGGCACAGTTATAAAGTAACGAGAGACTGCCTATGTCCCTGCACAAGGCAGAATAAGGGGAATGTCCCAGGTATATCCTTCAGTCAGCTGTAAGTAGCTCCCATAACACACATGCACTCAGCTCACCACACCATCAGCCACAAGTTTACCACAGGTCATATCCTTGCTGTTGAGAATAAGTACAGTATGACCCCATCTCTGTATGGGAATACCCACAGAATGTAGCATGCTGAAGACGTGTCCTATGCAGGTGTGTCCCTAGCTCTAAGCAGCACCCTGCCTGCATCCAAATCAATGGATCAATATGGACAGGAAGTATTACCAGTAACACCTCACACACTTACCTTGTCATCCCCAGGGGAATCAACTGGCTCGCAGCCTGGGAATGTATGAGTGACAGAATGCACTGACCTGCTACAGATTGCCTTCATCACTACCTGATGGCCTACAGTTCTCTGTCAAAGGCCAATGTACGGTATCTTATGTGGGCCTAACTAATGACCTAACACAGTCAACAGAACACAAGTGCAAGGCCCTGGTGACAAATTCCAGTAGCATGACCCCCATGTCCTACTGCAAGAAGTGTGGACCAATCCATAAATACCGCTGATAATGTTAGGAATAGGACAGAATAACAGAGGGGGGTGTAGAAGCATGGATGTCATGGAGTATGTGAAGTCAGAAACTCTGATATGTGCCCATACTACCCCTGCCTGCAAACCCATTAATGGGTGGCTACAAACCTGCTCTTAAACCACAATGTGAAGGGGAACTGATCAGATATATAAGCCCTGCCTCTGGGTAACCTGAGTAAATCTGTACAGCTGAAAGGTATAGCCACAGCAGGATATGGCCATTCTGTTAAGTCGATATATGTACAAGACGAGGATCCTCAGTCACCATACTACCAAGGTGCTGGACCATTTACACAGACCCATCAGCACTCTATCTTTCACCCATTGTGACTCCACTCAGTCCTGTCAAATGTAAAGTTGTGTGCGGTGTGTGTGTGTGTGTGTGTGTGTGTGTGTGTGTGTGTGTGTGTGTGTGTGTGTGTGTGTGTGTGTGTGTGTGTGTGTGTGTGTGAGTTTCCAGAGGAATGATTTATGGCCCATTGACACACACTACACTTCCCATTCCCCTATGTTAGCACTCCTGCTGATGTCAGTCACCTTAAAATAACCCTTTGGGCAAGTCTCAGCCTTATAAGCTCCGTGGTGCTTGCAATAACTGCATAATACTGTAGTGTAGCAAACTAGTTAGGTAGGAGTTCTAATCTCAGACCTGGCAACTGTTAAACTGTGTGTGTGGGTTTTTGGAGATTAATGATTTTGAGGCCATTCACACTCACTACACCTCCTATTGTCCTACTTTAGCACTCTTCCTGATGTCAGTTGATGTCGGTCACCTTGAAATAACAATGTGGCCAAAAGTCAGCCCTATAAGCTCTGTGGCACTTGTGATAACTGCATAATACTGTAGTGTAACAAATTAGTTAGGTAGGAGTTTTAATCCCAGACCTTGCAACAGTTAAACTGTGGGTGTTTGGAGGTGAATGATTTTGAGGCCATTCACACTCATTACACCTCTCATTGCCCTACTTTAGCACTCTTGCTGATGTCAGTCACCTTGAAATAATCCTTTGGCCATGTCTTAGCCCTATAAACTTTGTAGCATGTGTAATAACTGTGTAATACTATAGTGTAGCAAACTGGTTATGAGTCCTAATCCCAGATCCAGCAACTGTTAAACTGTGTGTGTTTGGAGATGAATGATTTTGAGGCCATGTACATTCACTACACCCCCCATTGTCCTACTTTAGCACTCCTGCTGATGTCAGTCACCTTGAAATAACTCTTTGGTCAAATCTCAGCCCTATAAGCTCCTTGGCATGTGCAATAACTGCGTAATACTCTAGTGTAGCAAGATAGTTATGTAAGAGTTCTAATGCCGGTCCTGGTACCTGTGAAAATGTGTGTGTTCGTGTGAGCAAGTGTGTGTGTCTTTGTTGACATCTGATCTTGTGGCCATTCACACTTACTACACTTCCATTACCCCTCCTTTAGCACTACTGTTGATGTCACTGACCTTCAAAGATACCTTTGGACAGCACTCCAACATATAAGCTCCGTGGCACTTGCGAAAACTGTGTAATACTATAGTATAGCAAACTAGTTAGGTAGAAGTTCTAATCCCGGTCCTGACAACCATAAAAATGTGTGTGTTTGTATACAATATTGTGTGTGTCTTTGTTGCCACTTGATTTTGTGGTCATTCACACTTACTACACTTCCCTTACCCCTCCTTTAGCACTGCTGCTGATGTTACTCAGCTTCAAAGGTACCTTTGGAGAACTCTCCAGCATATAACCTCTGTGGTGTATGTGATAACTGTGTAATACTATGGTGTAGCAAACTAGTTAGGTAGGAGTTCTAATCCTGGTCCTGTCAACTGTAAAAATGTGTGTGTTTGTGTTTGTGTGAGTGAGTGAGTGAGGGAGTGAGTGTGTGTGTCTTTGTTGTCACCTTATTTTGTGGTCATTCAAACTTAATACACTTCCCTTACCCCTCCTTTAGCACTGCTGCTGATATCACTCACCTTCAAAGATACCTTTGGGCAGCTCTTCAACATATAAGCTCTGTGGCATCTGCGATAAATGCGTAACACTGTAGTAACAATACAGAGCTAGGTAGGGTTCAAAACTCAGTACTTGCAAATGTGGGTGTGGATGTGTGTGTGTCTGTCATCAGTATTCTGGGTGGGTGGTGGTGTGATTGTGTAATAACAGACTCCATTGCAGAGAAGCTTTTGATAAATTATTATATTGAGGACCTAGTATATGTCCCAATGTCCACATTACAAGGCCAACAGTTGTTAAACACAATAGAGGTTGGTGTAGACAATCCACAGCCATAAATATCTAGTGCCATGACTATGTGATAGTATGGAATAGTGAACAACATAGGCAACCCTTATAATACTCAGAGACCACTCTCCACCCACGGATCATACACAAACATGCTTGGCTAGGCAGCAACCACTATATCGGTAGTTCTGCAAATTGCCTCACAGATACTACCCACAGTGTGTTTGCAGTGGACTACATGCCTGTCGACCACAACAGTGCCACTGATATCAGAAAATACTTTGATGTGTTACATCTCCTGACTGACTCTGTGTTATTCATCAAGTAAACGGACATGGAACTCTGTTCCATCCTCTCAGTAACCAAATCAATGTGTACAGTGGACCTTTTGCCATATTCCCTACTAGACACCCGCAACAACTGTAGAGTCTGCATACGTACCCATAAATGGAATACCATGCCTTATACACATGTCCTGTATGGACAGACACCAATAATGCCAATGAATCCCCATATCATACTGTCTATGTAGGTGCAATCACTACCTCAGTTAGATAGCCAGGCATCAACAAACGAGGTCAGGAATGCTAGTTCTGAAGATACCAATCTGTCCACACAACATGCTCCAGAGACCTCAAGCACACTTCCACACTTCAAAGAACATGCATGTGGGACATGTGCACAACCTAGACATTGTCCATGTTACAGGATATAAATCACATACATATGAAGCAGTGCACATCACTGGGCACCCACAATAGAAATCTGGATAAGTGGATGGGGAATGCAATACCCACTCCTAGGGAACACTCCAGTGACTATACTCCTAAGCCACACTAGGGACTATTTTCATGTGGCCTGATGCCAGGGTATTCCCTTGGGCTAGCCCTGTACAGCCTTCAGGTCCATTCAACTACTACACACATATGAAGCAATGAACCTATGGATCTCAGTACTGGCAAGTGTGTGTGTGTGTGTGTGTGTGTGTGTGTGTGTGTGTGTGTGTGTGTGTGTGTGTGTGTGTGTGTGTGTGTGTGTGTGTGTGTGTGTGTGTGTGTGTGTGTGTGTGTGTGTGTGTGTGTGTGTGTGTGTGTGTGTGTGTGTGTGTGTGTGTGTGTGTGTGTGTGTGTGTGTGTGTGTGTGTTTGAATATTAATCCCAGTGTGTTTGGTTGATGAATATCCCCTGTGGCTGTGGTTATTAACAATTGGAGGAGTGTGCAAATCACAACACGTACCATTCTCCATTCTACAACAGAGGTAAATCAACATATACCTATGTAAAACCCTCAGCCCTAAAATCTGTGAGGCATATGCAATCACTGTGTTACAGATCAGGGATTTCCATTCCCATACTGTACCCTGCCTATGACATGGTGGAAGTGTTACCACACTGCCATACCCCATGGTCATGCTGCAGGGCCATATCCTGGTAACACACATATGCCTAGAACGGAAATGGGATACAGCATGTGAGAATACATTCAATCAGTACTTCACTTGTGGGGGGACAGAGGGGTAAAGCTGGCACTAAATGTGTTGCCAAGATTGTGGCCAATATCTGTTTTTATAGGATAGGTATTAGCATTGTGCAGTAACTTGCAGCACTTGCATTTAATGCTGTGGAAGTTGTTGATGTAACTATCAAAGGCTGTTGTGACTGTCATCAGTGTCTGCTGCATCCCTGCCATCATAGATGCCCATAGGAGATTCCATGTGTGATCCAAAGTTGTGTCTGAGGCTAATAAGGGAGTTTAACAGTCATGTGACACCACCTTTCAATGCAACAGTGTCCTCTTTCTGATGTACACTTTAGTAATGGGAGGGGACCATCACATTGTCTCCCAGTGTTTGGAGGACAGTGTCTGGGTTCAGTTGGCTCTGGCTAGTACCATGCATTCATGTATCTGTTTGTACAGTGCCTGTGTATATGATTCCACAGTCATGCAGCTATTTTCCATTGCCATGGGTGCAGTGAAGACATCCACCCCTGGTTTCATGGATACAAAGCCAGCTTTGGAAAGGTTTTGCAAGGTAGTTACCTTTGTGGGGGGTGTGGTTGACATGTTGAGTTCCATGTTGATTACAGATTGTGTCAATCTCAACTTGCAGGGATTGACATCTATGGATGAGCAACAGTCCCATATCTAAGTAGTCAACACAGGTTAAGGTTGTTGCATCCTCTACCGGGTGTCAGTATGAGCTGGCCCAGAGCAAAGAAACTGATTTCTATGTCAGTGTTGTGTTGCATCATCATAGATAGTACAGTGTTGAGGAATGTGCAGTGACAGTCTGGGGACCAAGATGTGGACCCATAGCAGGCTATGATCTGGATTACACTACTACCCTAAGGCAGTTTTACCGGAACTATCCACAATGCATTATGATTGGATACTAGTCTGCAGGTATTCCTAGCCATACTGACTATGGAGACACCACCACCTGTGGAGGTGTGGTGTGGTCCATGTTTGGGGCCTGACAGATGTGGAATGTGTCATAGCCTGATACTGCAGGTCTGCTGTCTGCTGCTGTGAACCACCTCTCCATTACAGCAGGCACATGTCCTCTACTCTGACTGCTATGAGTGACTGCATCCTGACGGATGTTTACTGTTCAGCAGCATGACCCTCAGATTGCATCCATGTGTAGCTGTTATGGTGGCAATAACATCAGGGACACTGCCTAAGGCATCATAGGGGTGGCAATACACTTAGCCAGTACCTGGAAATCTAGCGGTGACAGATGTAGGACATCTGTAACTGGTCATTGGGTTCTGTCAATCATGTCATCCCAAGCAGAGAGGTACTGGATCCCCTGACAATGACACATAATTCGTAAGCCATTGTTGCAGTAAATCTGTTGATAATATCGCAGCATAATTCTGGGTGACAGTGGTACACTGCCCAGGGCTACTGTTACACCTGCCTGGACCACATAATCAGAGACTTCAACTATGCCTCTTGTCAAGTCATTCACACTCACATGGATACAGAGTGATACTTGTAGTTGTTGTGGAGTGTCATGACTGGCTGTGTCATGTGTTGAATGCTGGCATGTGATAGATATTTGGCCATTATCTTCTCCATATTCAACTTAGTGAGTGGGATATGTGCGTGCCTCAGTACTGAGTTGCCCATGATCACTGTATTGTGCAAGGTGGTTAGTCTTAGGAGCTTAGGTTGAGGGGCACACTGTGTAGGTTAAATATGTGTCCCTTGGCATGTGCCATGTCACAGTGTCTGAGTGGGTGTCTGTCTTGCTGGTCTGTGCTGTTTGGGTAAATGTCCATTGAGTGCCTCTGGGAAGGCGGGTTTGTGGCTTTTCACTGTATGTCATGGCTGTCAAAGTGGATGTCATTGTGAGCTAGGTTTTCCACATGGTGTGGTTCAGGTGTTGATCATATCCTCATGACCTGCTAGTCCAGTCTTTGCTGGAGAGTGCATATGTCCACATTGGGTGATATATGGGTAACCCTCACAGGTCTGAGTGTTTGGAGTTTCAAATGGAGGGTTGTCTGTGTACATGAGACAGTTGCAATAGTGCCTCAGAATGGACAAGTGCTCCAGTTAAATGGGTAAAACCACAGATAACTGCCTTACAAACATGCCAGGAGGGGTGGACATAACTAGTAAGTACTGGGGCTACTTCTGTGATGAATAAATAATGCTGATGACTCTCAGGTGTGCCACACTTCTTGATACAATAACCTGGTGAAGGGCCAAGCCATAATGCTAGTTGAGGTGCAAGACAGGAAGAACTGGCATGATGTATGGGTGGAACAGAATGCAGACTGTCTGCCACCTGTAATACTTTACCACAGCTGTGCAGTTACCAGTGGCTTTGGCCATATGAAAGTTCAATAAGCTCTGTAGTGCATTTGGTAACTGTGTAACACTATAGTAAACATACCTAGATAGGTAGGAGTCCTAATCCCAATACTGGCAAATGTGTGTGTGTGTGTGTGTGTGTAATGCATGTACTGAATGGCTTATACCATTTTTGACCTGTGTGCTACCCTTCACAGTGCCTTCACCCCAATTTAGTAGCCCTGTTGATGTCATCAACCTCAGATGTACCTTTGGAAGAGGTGTAAATGTTTAATCTATGGGGTGCAAGTGATAATTGTGTAGCACTATAGTAGGAATACATAGATAGGCAGGGGTTCTAATTCTTATGCTGGCAACTGTTTATGTGTGTGTGGGGATCATATCTGGCATGGCTGATACCATTTTCATGTGTATACCATACATGGCTGAGGACTGCCTCCCACTGTCATTACTTTATATAGTGTGGTAACAGCATCTGCCTCACATGCACTAGGCTAAACCATTGTACAGTCCTCTGTACAGATGTGACTGGCATATCCATATGTTTGCAATCCATACATGGTTGGAAGTGGTCTGTATGCCTTAAGAATGCCCATGTATGTGACACTATAGACAAATAGGCCACAGTGAGTGTACTGACACATATGGCAGCATGAGGTATCACACCTGACTGAAACATCATCCTGATATGATGTCTGCCACCCTCATAGGTGGCCTGCCTTGTAGATGCAATACATGAGTCCAGATTCATGGTTTTACAGGTGAACTGTTCCCATTATGGGTCACATTACAGGACCTGGGGTTCAAGACTTAACAGGCCTTATTATTTTGTTGCAAGGTAGAACAGTTCTGCTGGGAAGGAAGGAATAAGGGCAATAATTAAAAGGGGTCCCTAATTTGGGCACCTTCACACCCATTTAGACAGCTTTAGGTCAGATTTGTTGCAGTAAGTGGTTCAGAGTAGGGATCAGATGTCCGACTGCACTATATATGTATGTATGTGTATATATATATATATATATATATATATATATATATATATATATATATATATATATATACATATACATCATACTAGTACTCACAATTAACATGTGGATATATGCAACATACCATTAGCTGGCCTAGGAGTGTCGCAGTCAGTATTGTTCAAACCACACTCCAGTAGTAGTCATATGTAACTGACTCAGAGGTATGAGCTGTGTTCTATGTT
Organism: Protopterus annectens; assembly: GCF_019279795.1. Lineage (NCBI taxonomy): Eukaryota > Metazoa > Chordata > Ceratodontiformes > Protopteridae > Protopterus > Protopterus annectens. The sequence goes on from NC_056737.1 coordinate 1,283,167,687, forward strand.
GCTACAGACAGACACAAATGCTATGACTGTAGGTTATGATCAGCAGTATATAAGTACAGCAAGTGTTGATGGGAAATATTTGTTGAACTTCCTATTTACCTCTTTTACATATACCCTACTACATTCCATTACATGATTACTTGTGTAACATACCTTTTTTTTGCCTGTTTCAGTTGCCATATTTCACAGGTAGATGGGTGTGTCTCACAGATTTCTTTTTGTAGTCTGGTTGTAATGTTCTTATGTTTTGTTTGTTTTCTTTCTTTTTTTCTCTCTGTCTGTCTCTCTCTATCTCTGGTAGATCTACAAAAAATACATCTGTTTTGCATAGGGAGCAGCTTGACTTTTGTAGGTAATGCTCATGATCAACTGATGGCCTGTGCACAAACTGAAGTCCCCCACTTGCTAATTGCATGTGGAACAGCTGTGGTATCATTCCTATAGCCAGTTACATGGAAACACATTCCTATAACAAAGCACGTTA
>NC_056737.1:1283173170-1283188170 GCF_019279795.1 Protopterus annectens
ACAAAACCCTAACCCTACTATCTCTGTGGCATGTGCAATAAATGCATATCCCTCTAGTAGCAATAATTAGATAGAAAAGGGTTTTTATTGTGGTCCTGGTAAGCGTGTGATTGTGGGTATGTCAGAGCATCATCATGGGTTTCAGTGAGTACTATATCCAATGTAGGGTGGGGGTGCTAGGTATACTGTCTTTACATCATGGTACGCCCAGTACATGTCCCAAGGTCCACTGTATGAGGACCGCTGTCACCATCAACCATACAGGTAACTGATGACACTCTTCAGCCCAATAATGCATGTACTGTGTGCAAAAACCTTGTAACAGTATGGACTCATTGACAAGGTAGTCAGTACTACTAAACCCAGGTCTGTCAAATGTGTCTGTGACTGTATGTGTTTGTCAATGTAAATTATACCATGTAGTGTCCAATAACACCCGGTGGTGCAGCAGTTAGCATTGCCACCTCACAGCAAGAGGTTCTCCAGTTCAATCCTCGGCTGGGGTGCCTTCTGTGCGGAGTCTGCATGTCCTCCCTGTGGTTGCGTGTGTTTCCTCCAGGTGCTCTGGTTTCCTCCCACATCCCAAAGACATGCTGTAGGTGGATTGGACACACTAAATTGGCCCTAGGTGTGAGTGCATGCATGTGTGTGCCTTCTGCGGAAGGCTGGGCGCCAGGCTGGCAATTCAACACCGTAAAACTCCACTGCCAATCATGAGTGGACGGTGATCCACTGTGGCGACCCCTAACTGGGAAAAGCTGAAAGAAGAAGAAGTGTCCAATAACACCGAGTACATTTCCCCATTACCATACTGTACAAGGCCTGGTGATGTTCAATTTATAGGAAGCTCAGGACACATCTCACCCTACAAGCTCTATGGTGTGCAATTAAGACCGAACACATTAGTAGCAATAAGTACCTAGGTAGGGGTATTAATATCAGTTTTGCCAAGTAAATGTGTGTGTATGTGAAGGGATCTACTTCAGTTTGCAGAAAAAATATTTCCCAGGAGATTATTTGTCTGAGAACTAACAGGCAAAAAGCAATCATCTTGTGAAAATTCATGCCATCAAAACTAGTAGTGGATGTGTAAATGCCCTTTTCCCCACTGTACAGCTTTATAGTGATACTGGAGTTAGTATATATAGTTGGGGTGGTTGTTAGGGCACAGCCACCCACATTGGGGCTATTGCTGTGCATATCCTCCCGCTTAGTGTGCTGTTATAATGTCCAGTTTATGTTAAGAGGTTAAGTAGTTGTTAATCACACTGTTTGTGGTTCTACTCCACCCCGCACCCTCCAACGTTGGGGGCTGTGCCCCCCACACCAGCATAACTATTTATACCAACTCCAGGATTGCATTACATTGGGGAAAAGGACATATACCCTGCTATTACTATTTTCATTGAAATGAAATTTGGCGGACTGATTATTTAGTGATGTGATGTTTTGGCGATTAGATATTGGTGAAATTACATAGGCCAAAATGAGTTCTCTGCAAAATGAAGTACATCCATGTGAGCAGTATTCTCTGTGTGTTGCGTCAACACAAAATCCTTTGTGTGTGTGTTATACACAAACATTTGGTGTGTGCCACCCAGTACACTTACCATTGTTTACTGTAGAGGAGCTGCTTACACCAGCCACCATGAACTCACCTGTATACACCCCTCAGACCTATCAGCCATGTGGCACATGCAATAACTGTTGAACAGACCTGTTACTTGTGTTCAGCTGTAACCGGGATATGACACAGTCAATGTGTTACCACAGGGCCACACCCCTTGTAGGAAAGGACAGCAGACCAGCATCTTCCTGACACACAGACACCTAGAACAGTCAGTGTTCATAACAGCAATAATGTATCATGGCTGGAAAGCTACACACCTTGATGTGCAAGCATTAAACATTCCAGCTGACATCACTTTAAACAGCATTAAATTGCTTAACTGTAGTACATTCACCCTGTGCATCAGAACCATATTAGCATGTCCCTGCATTGATGGTATGGATGACAGGGATGTGGCACAGGTATCATCATATGCACAGGGTATGATGTGGGTTTGCCAGAGGCCTTGGCTGAGCCATTTGGTTGACATCATATGTTTGGGTTAGGTGGTTGTTTATTAAATGGCCTGTGCAGATGTGGTGTGTGTAAGTATGGAGGTGCCCTAGCTGTGATGGCAATGTGTGTGTGTATGGATGCACACAGTTCTGCCATGTGGCTGCCATACACAGGGGTATGTTGGACAGCTGCAGAACATACATGGCAGGGTGTACAAATCACAGTGTCTGGCCATGGACATGGGGTCTGGCCCTGCCAGGGGTTTCACAGGCACCACCAGCCAGAAGCCCAAATATGGTACTCTCCCCGATGATGACATCTGTCTGTTGGATCCACATCGCTGTTGGGACCAGCCAGGACCACGTGCACATTTAAAATAATTTTTTCTCTAAAAAATGCATTTTACCTGATTTTGGCTTAGCACTGAAGTGTGGGGTCATTTATTGCACTGTTGTGATTATTTTGCTGCTTATGTGTCTCTGCTACCTTTAAACTACAACAAAAAGAAAAAAAAAACAAACAGATCTTGCTTTTTTCCCACTTTCTGAAAGTTAAGAAAGTTGAGTTACAGATTTGCTGCTCTGAACTGTTTGGAAGTTTCTAGAAGGCCAGTGCTTGCTTGGGCTAAAGGGAAGTCTCTGTGTTCACCAGTGGGAGTGGTTAACACTGAACAGCCTGCCTGTCCCTGGAGGAGTGATTACTACCTAGAAGCTGTAGTTTTATTGGCCATTTTGGGTCAATTCTAAACTCCTTGATCTGTCTCTCTTAAAACCCGGCTGCCTCGTGGTTTTGGTATCTTTTCAGGCTTGCTAGTTGTTACTGAAGCACCTACTAAGGGGAGAAAATGCTGAGAGAAGAAAAGGAGCCACTTTTGTGATTTTAAGTATTTTCTTCTGATTTTTGGTTAAGTTTTACTGCTTTGATGCCTATATTTTGGCATTTTCTGGCTTGCTAAAGTTTATATCTGTAACAGTAACAGTACTTGGAACACATCTAGAGCCTGTTTACTGCATTTCCTGTGTCGTACTTAATTTAAAATCGTTTTTTTCTCTAAAAACTGCATTTTACCTGATTTTGGCCTAGCTCTCAAGTGTGGGGTCATTTATTGCACTGTTGTGATTATTTTGCTGCTTGTGTATCTCTGCTACCTTTAAACTACAACAAAAAGAAAAAAAACAAACAAATCTTGCTTTTTTCCCCACTTTCTGAAAGTTAAGAAAGTTCAGTTACAGATTTGCTGTTCTGAACTGTTTGGAAGTTTCTAGAAGGCCAGTGCTTGCTTGGGCTAAAGGGAAGTCTCTGTGTTCACCAGTATGAGTGGTTAACACTGAACAGCCTGCCTGTCCCTGGAGGAGTGGTTACTACCTAGAAGCTATAGTTTTATTGGCCATTTTGGGTCAATTCTAAACTCCTTGATCTCTCTCTCTTAAAACCCTGCAACTCTATTTTTGTGTGGTTTTGCGCACTGAGCAGCATTGTGCAGTGCTGCCTAAAAATGTTTAAACTATTCTAGGCTCCACAAAGTCTGCTCTTCACTTTTTCCCTTAGAACTGTTCAAACTCTCAAAGTAATCACTCTATTCTCTTTCTAAAGCCCTGCACTTGCTCAGCTCTTATAAGGAAACACTAACTAACTAAAGCACTACACCCTCCTTGACTTCTCATAAGTATTAGGCTCCCGATTGGTCCTTCCTGATCAAGTGAAAAATCAGTTCCCTTCCCTAATCTGATCAGTAAAAAAACAGTTCCCAATACTAATCTGGTATATCCAAGGGTCAGTTTCAAGGTTACTCTCCAGTCCAACTGGTGAATCTGGGAATTTTGAGGCAATGTTACAATTGCCTTATGTACACAGACAACCCCCTCCTCCTTCCAACAAACTCTAATACATGTGAGAGATGCAGTTACACAGCCAAACTGGAGGCAGAGCTCTCTCAACCCAAGACTGGCACAGTCAGTCAGGAGGAAAAGGTAACCACCCCCACCACAAATCCAGTCTCACACAGACCTATTGCCTATGCATACCCAACACATAAACACACAAAAACATACTCGGAGGCTCTAAATAAAAATCTGCCTAAACAGCAAGGACCTCCTAAGCAGATATCCAAGCAACAGCTACCCCTCAACAATACCCACGAATCACATATCTCACAAAATCAGTGTGCCTCACAGTCACAGCCCTTAAGGCCAAACAACACACCAAATACACTTGTTATAGGGGACTCTATTGTCTGGCACACTGACGTCCTGCTCACCAGACTGAACAAGGAGAAGGTCACTGTAAGCTGCCTGTCGGGTGCCAGGATCCACCACTTAATGCAAGCACTCAGGTCACTCCAAAGCAAGTACAAGTATGACTCCGTCATTGTCCATGCTGGTGTGAATGACCTGAGACGTACCTCCCTGGACTAATGAAAAGAGACATAGAGGAGCTCTCTGACCATGTAGCCCAGGCAGGTATGACCCTGACCTTGAGTAGCATCTTGCCCTCACCAAGAATGATGCCACAGTATAAAGACAAAATGATCAGTTTCAACAATTGGCTAAAGTATTGGTGTCATTCAAAGGGGATCCAGTGTCTGTCAGCCTGGGATGACATGCTCGACAAGCCACGTTGCTTCGCTAGGGATGGCTTGCACCTGTCAGCCTTAGGCTTTCGTATACTGGCCAAGGCTCTTGCCACTCCCATACTGCCTATTTTAGGCAAAGCTCAAAGGACAAACCCACCTCCATAGTCAACCCAAGGATAAAAAAACTAAAGTTAATGCTACTCAATGCCAGAAGTCTAAACCTCAAGATGCACTTTCGAGGCTCTCCTCAGTATGGAGAAAATCAATGTCTGTGCAGTAACAGAAACCTGGTTCAAGGCTCCTGAGAGCACCCCAGCACTACCAGGTTATAACTCATACCATGCGTTTCAGCCCCAAATCTCGGACCGAAGCACAAAAGCAGGGGGAGTATCTATATTCATCAAAGATACCTACACCACCAGGTTAATGGCACTGCACGAAGCATCAGAAACCATCCATGTGCAACTAACAATGGGCAAAACTGCCTTTCAGTTTGTAGCCTGCTACAGAACACCCTCCATATTACAGGAACCCCACTTGGCATTCCTGAGAACACTGGAGAATATGAAGGTCGCTCCAAACACTGTTATTGGGTGACTTCAACTACCCAAGCATTGACTGGGAAAACTACTCAAGCCCAAACACCCTTGCCCAACGGTTCCTTGAATTTATAAACTCTAACACAATGGAACAACTGGTCACCACTCCCAAAAGAGAGAACAACATATTGGACCTGGTCATCACCAACATGGGGACTCTATGTTCCACACCAGTGGTAAACCCCTCATTGGTAAGATCAGACCATAAACAAATTTCCCTGGACATCCATATCCCGTCCCCACCCCCATCCAAGGAAATCACTGTAAAGAATTTCTCAAAAGCCAACTTTGCACTTCTCAAAACTGAGGTGGAATCCTTCAAAGCCCCCTGGGCCAGAGGATAATACAGCCCAATCTGCAGAATCCTTTACAAATGCATTCTATGAGCACCTGCAGGAATGCATGGATCGTGCTATCCCAAATAAAACCAAGACTCACTCTTCCAAAAACAGGAGACCGGTCTGGTGGACCCTGGCCATAAATAAGCTATACAACAGAAGGAGGAAGCTACTACATGACAGAGCAAAATCCCAAAAAGGGAAGGCATCTATGATCAGTATTAGCAAGAAACTTCGATCCCTCATAAAATCATCAAAGGCCAGCTTCAAAAAAAAAATTGCCCTAGACACTAAAGATAATCACAAGGCCTTCTTTAGTTATGTCAGGAACATGGGTGAAACTCCCAGATATGCTCTTAATTGTTGCATAACGATACAAAATATACTGAACCTACAGACATAGCCAACATCCTGGCAGACAGATTCAGCGCAAACTTCTCCCCCCCCAAAGGAGCAAATGCCTATCCCAAGTGAATGTAACCTCCCTGACATCACAGATGCACAGGTGAAAGCTGCCATCTCCAAAGCAAAAAACACAGCATCTATGGGACCGGACGGTGTCCCAGGCTGTGGCTTACATGAGCTCCAAGAAGATCTGAATCCTCACAATAAGTCACTGTTCAAACTTAGCCTTACTACAGGATACGTACCCAAAGAATGGCGTACAGCTACAGTGGTCCCACTCCACAAAGGTGGTGCCACAACGGACCCCGGAAACTATCACGCCATAAGCCTGACTAGTCTGGTCTGTAAAGCTATGGAGCGTATTATCATGGAACTCATAAACAAAGACATTGGGAGCCTCCAGACACTGGACTCTTCCCAATTCGGCTTTGTTAAGGGCAGATCTTGCCCCTTAAACCTAGTTGATTTCTTTGAAACAGTTACCAAAGCCATAGATGAGGGCAAGGTAGTCCACACAGCCTACCTGGACCTCACAAAAGCCTTCAACACAATACCCCACTCGGGCATCATAAATAAGCTTACCAGCTTAAATATCAACCCCTATATCACAAGATGGGTTGCAAACTGGCTCAGAGATAGAACCCACATGGTCAAAATCACAGGTGCCATGTCCGAATCCAAACCAGTTACAAGTGGCATCCCACAGGGCTCAGTTCTGGGACCTCTCTTGTTCGGTATATACTTCTCTGAGGTTCAGGCTAACACAGGGGGATTATGGCTGACAAAGTTCACAGATGACTGCAAACTGGGGGCCATAATTGAATCTCCAGCTGACACCAGCATCCTCCAAAAGGGTCTCACAGAGACGGATGCTTGGTGCCAGAGCCACGGCCTCAAGCTAAATGCTAAAAAGTGCATAGTCATCCCCTTTGGGAAAAACAAGGTGCCCACAAATTACCACATAGGTGGTAATCCATTAAAATCTGGAAGAAGTAATTAGAGATTTGGGGACCAACGTAGATAGTAATCTCTCCTTTGATAATCACATTGCCAAAGTGGTTAGAAATACCTTCTATATAGCCCACCTTATCATGAAAGGGTTCGCATGTAGATCAAGAGAGGTCATTGTGCCCCTCTACTCATCACTCATCAGGCCCATAATTGAATACAATGCCCCTTTTGGGATGTACCTTACCCGGCACCTGCAGCAACTGGAGAGACCCCAAAAGTACCTCACCAAGAGGATCATGGGCTACAAACAGATGTCCTATGCAGCTCGACTAAAGAAACTCCAGCTCTACTTAATTGCTTACCACCTACTCAGAGGCAATCTATGCCTGACATACAAAGCCATGTCAAACCCAGAATTAATGGACATGCTCCACCTCAAAAAATCCAAGTCCCTTAGAGCTACACACTCCAGGGACCTAAACCTCAGCACAAAAATAAATAGGACATGCTGGAGGGACAGATTCATTTCCCAGAGGCTCCCCTCACTCTGGACATAGCCCCTCGCTGACCCTCTTCAAGCAAAATCTGGACGCGTGGATGGGAAATCGCAAATTCACCCCTGGGATCTCTTCTGCATCCCTGCTAGATAGAGGCACAGTAAACTAATCTTAAAAGGGTACCTTCTGTGACCTACTTTACAGAGGCACAGTAGGCTAATCTAATAGGGAGGCAGAAGCCAAATACACTCTGGCTAGGCTTATAAATGTCCTAGGGCAGATAGCCTGGTATATACCTATGAACCTATGAACATGGCTTGCTGCGTTCTGGTCTGGGCAGTACCCCCGCTGCAGTGGTGCTGCTGGTACTGCTACTATGGGAGTGGGAGCGAGATGTTGCACATCCACATAGACCTCCACCTGTTGGTGTTGCTGACCTACGTCCACATGGCCAATGCCCTACTCCCACTACATGCTCTACAACAGACAACAAATGGTCGAGGATTCCCACCATCTCACCCAACCATCTTTACATGACTTCTGCAAAATAACAGTGGGCATCTGCTTGATCGTGGATGTAGTCTTGTACAGTAGGAATAGTAGTCCTCTGGAGCCTCAGACTATCTGTGGTGTAATGTTCAATACGTGCCTGTGCCTCCATGATGGCCCAAAACATGCATCTGGTGACACCTGCTGTGGCACTTCTGTCAGGGGCATGATGGCCAGCAGTCCTGCTACAACCACCCCTGTCCATCTGTCTGGGTGGGACCTTGCTGGTTATCCAGCTATGGCTGCTGTGTACAGACACACTTGCCATAGTCACCAAACTTTCCTGTCCCATGCCACCACCCGCTAACTGTCCCTCATCTATGGCCACTGGTGATGGAGTATGTGTGGGAATTGTGACTGTATGCAGAGATGGGATGGATAAAAGTGGGATGATAACCAATGGCACAGATTCAGCCCCTGACAACCCTGCTTGTGCCTCACTATGCTTATCATCATTGTCAGATTCTGTATGGACTCTAGCATCAGTTTGCTTGCAGGAGGGACCCTGACCCACATCGCCACCTCTGAGGGACAGACAAATTTAAATTAAGACATGTACATTATGGTTTACTTCTACACACACACACACACACACACACACACACACACACACACACACACACACACACACACACACACACACACACCCTCACTTACAGGTGAGGTGGCACAAACATATTACACATACCTCTCATTACCCAACAGTTGACATGCATGACATATGGCAGTCAACAGCATGCACTGCAACCATCCTTAATATCTTGTTACCAACAATATACATCTCTGTGAGGCATGCATTGTCTTAGTAGGAGAGGCCCCATCCTCTGGAACACACTGCACCCATGTACACATTATTGCACTGCACCCGTACAACACACTGGCATGTACTGTGCACCATACCTCACAAGTGTACAAATCATTGCTGAATGTGTAGATATCTAGAAGTTATGTTTGCTCTGTTGCTCTCAGGCCCTATGTGTTTGTCTGACACATAACTGGGATGATATGAGGACTGATGTCAACAATTAATGCCTGACCTGTGATTTGCAGATCTCATCATCAGCAATGCATGTATGTGCTATAAAATCTGGTTACACCGACAACCTTCAAAGCTTAATGTGGATATGAGGAGTGTACACACCCCTGTTGACATGCCAGCCTCTTCTATGATATGCAATGGGGCCACACTACTGCATTTGATAACATTACATACACCTGATATGTGACATATGACCTGTGCAATCCAGTGCAGTATCAAATAAATGTGTTAGTCATGGAGATGCTGAATGAGATGCATACACTATGTGGGTTGCATAAGTGTGCACACCCTTAAAACAATGGTTTGTTGAAGCACCTGTTAAGTGAACTACAGCAGTCACTATTCCTGGAAGGGGTATACTAGCATGGCCCATCTTCACCTGGCATTATTTGGTCTGTCTGACCTACAGAGGTCTCCCATCTCTGCCAGATAGCAAGGTCAGCTCATGTGCACAGTCCTTGGAGGTCACACAGTGACTTCACTATTGCTGTAGAGTCTGAGTTATTACTGGCACAATTCATAACCTTGAATGTGTTCAGATACAGCCATTCTTAGCTAGGTTTTGATGTATGCTTCAGTTCACTGTTGTGTTTGAAGTTAACACCCCTCCCCATCCTCAGCCTTATTGCAGATGCTTGACAACTGTGGGCCACACATGAGTGTTATTTTGCAGTGTTCCAAATTCCCCCCACCATGTCTACAGGCCTAGTTCCAGCTAATGAACAGCAACCCTAAAGGTATACACTGGCACCAGCAAGCTAAAATTTGGAGATGGTGGCCCTGAGGTGAAGTGAGGTGTTGCTTGTGCACAACAAGTATCTTTATGAATACTCTCTGTAGGTTTGAGCCTTGGTCACACGACACAATTACACATTGCAACACATGCCTTTGGGAGACGTGATGTTATGCTTTTGCTACCTGTACAGAGCCCTGGTTGATGTCTCATGTGAGACAAATTTTCCGTCTAATTACCCTAACCCATAAGACGCACTTATACAGAATCCAGGTGATTGTCAACACAGGTAGTACACAGGCAGTACTTGTTAGACATTCCTGCAACTCCCTCAATACTGCTACATGTCTCTGGGAAGCCTCACTGACCAGTTTGCAACATGTTTTGTCATCTGTTTTGGATGGGCATCTGTTTCATATCTACATCACTGTTGTCCCATATTTTATACACCTCTAGGTAACTGTCTGCACTGTTTGCTATGGTATATGCAATGGTGAGTTAAGGTTAGTTTTCCCACTCCCGACTGCTACCTTTCAGATATGGGATCCATTTCATGCTTTGTAAGATGTGTGCAAGCCATGGCTGCCTCTGCTGCAGGCAACTGGGCAAATGTCATGAACATACTTCTTGGACAGCACCATTACTTTTTGTGACATTGAGACCCTGTACTTGATGGCAGGTGTGTACTCAAGAAGAGTGAATGCTGTCAGTACATCACAAGCTACCACCACAATATGTTATTTGGAGTGTGTGAACACATATACTTCTAGTGTTTTGTAAGGTTTGTATACCCCATATTTGTTGTCCTAACATAGGATTCTATATTACACATTCATTGCTCATGTTAGGATCACATTACAGGTCGTAAAATGTGTGGAATGTGTTATTGTGGCCTGCCATTGTATATATCAGGAACAGCTGCCATCATAATAGTGATGTATACACTGTTGTAGCTACTGTATAAGGGCAATGTTTCATACATGTCCCTACTGTAGGCCATTTGTCCCACCATTTTGTTTATCTCTGACCACACATCTTGCACTGACAGGTTGTGAGCTATACTGCAGGAAACTTACATACCCTTCAGATATGACACCATGGTGACCACCGTGATGCAGTGTAGTTAACAGCAACAAAACTGTACATGTACAGCATGCATTATGGGTAGGTGTGTTAAATGTGTACATGGCAAATAGCATGGCCTTAACATGGCCTGCGTATTGGCAAACCTGAACAAAACAACCCCATACTCACCAGCTGCAGGCTGCTGTCCCAGTTGTATACCAGAGGGACCTAAATAGTTGGGGAGAGAAGTAATGTCAGTAACCACTCCTGTGGCATTGGTACAGGGTGGAAACAGCATTTCAGCACATCAGAAGTACAAACTCCAATATTAAGGATTATGCAAACCATCCACATAGATGTGCCCATCTGTGCATTACTAAACTCCAGCAACAGACTATCTTATCTGACATATGTATGTAGATACTATACAGATAAAAATGGATGAGCAACAGTATTCTAGTAATGTGCACTGGGGCCTTACCTGCATGCTCCTCATCCATTGTGTGGGTGGCAACCACCTCCACAATGCTGTCTTCCGCTTCATGGATTATCCAGCGGGCGGGTGCCCCAAAGGCTAGTAAGGAGCTCCTCAGCATGTGTCAGTGGGGGCTGGATGGCTTGATCCCCCCCACCTGTGGCAAGCCAGTCACCTCACAATGGCAGCAGCCCACTAACGGGCATGGTGGATGAGGTCAGTGCAACAATTCCGCACCTGCTCATAATTTCAGCTGTGCAGGCCTACATGTTTACCCTGTGGATGAGTTCATTCCACAGGGTGGTCCTCTCCTGCAAATCCTGGACTCTGTGGCTGAAAAACATGGCATAATGCTGCATCACATACTGTATTATGGTGTCATTCTCTCTGTTGCTGAATGCTGGCAGCCACAGATGTTGCATATTACCTGGAAGACATAAACAGGAAAAAAGGTCACAGGACCTCATACGGTTGTCCACTTGCACATCAACAGTGGATATTACTTGCAAATAATCCAGGCTATACCACTATATAACACAATATAACACTCTAAGCTATCATGGCTTTGGCATCTTGCATTACACTACTGGCCCTGACCTGTCTAGTTCCCTCAATGTTGGACACTTAATTGCATAATCCTCTCTTCTCCATTCATTTCTGTGTAGAGGGATGACAGTGACCATCTTCCATGTGGATGGTGTATGGATGGTGGCAAGTCTGTGTTTGACTGTAGCGTATGATGGAGTTGTGAGTACATGCCTGAGTTCATGTAGGAGGTGAACTGTCATGTTTTCATGCCCCATGGAGACTTGATGTTGTTGCCATCAGTAAGCATTATGTACATGCACACCATTGCTGAAGGCAGTAGTGTAGTTGATGTGCATACCCTTTTGTACAAATGGTGTAGTGGGTGGCACTTTTCCCACCTAACCTGTATGATGCAGGTTGCCTGTATCCATGGCATGTGTGTATGAGGTGTGCTTTACCCCCAGTACAAGTTGAATTGTGTTACTGCCTCTGAGGCTGATTACATATGTAAAGATATTGTTGCAATTGGCCTTAGTGGTGTGGATATGTCTGATTTATAGTCATAGTCAACCATACAGTAAGTCACCTGTGAACCTACATGCTTGCTCAGAAAGTGGTGTACTTGCTTCCAAGTTGTGGTCTGCACCTATATGTCCCTGTACAGCCACTATAGCAACCTTTTATGTGCTTTGTGTATTGCTGCTGTCCACCAAGGTGGATTACTCTATCCTTGGTGGAGCATGGTTGTACAGGTCAGGTACTGTTGATTCCATATATCTACATTGGATATAAAGTGTACACATACCTGTTACAATGCTTATTTGTGCAATTGAAACATGACCACACAAAAACTCATTTCAACACAATCCCCACCTGTAATGTGACCTATAACCTGCTCAATCCAATATGAAACATAACAGTCTGTTCTGTGAAAACATATGAGAAATAATACTCAGTACAGTAAGCCAGTTGAATGTGTGTGCACACCCTTAAACTGATATTTTGTGTAAACATCTGCTAAGATGATTACAGCATCCATTTTTCTTGGTTTGCACTCTAATATCATGATACATCTTCACTTGGCAATAATTGGTCACCTTCCTTGAAACAGCTTTGTTTCTTTTTCAATAGAATTTTACAGGTTATGGGTCACATTTGAGGTGAGAAACATTTTGAAATTATTTTCTGTGGTCTCATTGGCATACAGTACACAAAACTGGCATTCCAATAAGGGTGTGTACACTTTGGATATCCAGTGTATATGAGTGTTGATACAGCTGTTAGTGGTAGGCATGGACAGTGTATCATAACACAGTTGTACACTTCTCTGATTACTACCTGATAATCATGCCTACTGTAGTATCCATATCAGTGTCATGGCAATGCAACAGTGAGTAGCTGTACACATTGTATTTTGTTGTATGCAATGACACTGATATTACACACAGATGTGCAACATGCACAACCTATTTTTCCGGATTGCTTGTAACCCATGTTATTAGTTTTGTGCCTTTCAGCTGAGCATACATATACATACACGTGCTCAGGGGATACCTGGTATACAGTTGTGTTTTATGTCAGTATGGTACACTGTATTTACAGTCTTGAAGCTCTATAATACTTTTCAACCTGTTATACCAGGACTTCTGGACAATGGCCCACATCAATGGGTGACAACAGGGAAATCAATACTGATAACTTATTAATATAGCTGACATAACACAAGTATATGTGTATGTAACTACAGATATCAGTCACAACTGTGACTATTGTCTGGCAGAACACTGTACAGTTGAATGTTATTCATTCAGTATATCACATGCAGTTTAACACACACATCTGCAGCAGTACTTTACTATGTACATGCCCTATATAGGTATCTTAGATTTACAATACAAGCATGTATAATACTTATATTCACAGGTAATATATGGATATGGACAACATCCCATTAACTGGTCTAGCAGTGGCACAGTCATGACTGTTTGACAGACACTCTAGCGGTTGCCATATATGAGCTGTTCTTTCCCAGGGTGAGTCAGGCTCCTCAGCTTTGATCCTACCTCTTAGAAAATCACATCTGGACAAAGCCTAAGATTAGAAGGGGATAAATAGGACCTGATCTTAAATGTGCCTGTTACAAACCTAAGAAATTTGTAGCATAATATATTTTGCATTACCATAACTATTCTGAAGGATGTGGAGTCTGACACTCAAGTATTTGTTATTATTTCATTACTTCCATCCCCAGCTATTGGCCAGAAAAATATTGATGTTAGGAAGAACAGACCAAACACTATGACGGCCAAATCTTGACATGCTGTGAAGATCTGTACAGTTGACAGGTATGGCCCACTGCAAACAGAACCAGATGCTATGTCCATAACAGCTGTTCAGCAGGACATCATTATAGCAAGTCTTGTTGGCACATATATTTTTTTTCAAAATCATCTATCCAATTATTACAGACCAAGTACTACATTCAATTACATGCTTACATGTTTCACATACCTGTTTTATTTTTATGCTGTCTTCCGTGTTCTGGTTTATTCTCCCCTCTCCCTTTCTCTCACTCTCTTTCTCTCTCTCTCTACTACAGGGATCAGGTTGGTTTGAATAGGTTGCCGCATGGCTTTTGTAGGTGATGCTCATGACCAGGTGATGGCTTCTGCACCAATTGGTGTTCTCCACTTGCTAATTGCATGCAGGCAGCTGTGTAGCTCTTTCAATAGCCAATGTCATAGAAACCCACTACTATAACTGACTACCTCATGTGGGCATTGTTCCTTTACCTTGTCTGTATGGAAGACATCCTTCATTTGTGGGGGCAGCAGTGTTACAGACAGCAGGTTGGAATACCTCTTACAACAAGACTTGTGGACACAGGCCAACTACATGTTTGTATAAGGTTCCAGACATATGGACAGAGTGTGAGTATTGCTGTTATATGCTTTGAATATTGTTAGGTTTACAGGGTTTGTGTGTACATGCTAGTTTTGCATGGATTGCAGTCTGTCTGCATAGCTCTCAACTGTGGGGCTATCCACATAATGGCCAGTGGTTTGCCTGCTATGTTTTGTCTGTTCCCCAGACAGGTGTTGTCATTGACAAATCAGTGGCATTCTCTCTGTTGATTGCTATCATTACATGGCAACATCCATTTGTGTTTCTGATGTTATAATCC
>NC_056737.1:1283195670-1283405670 GCF_019279795.1 Protopterus annectens
TCCTCCACTTCAAGTTGGCATAGTGGTGCCAGACCTGCTCACCAGTCCAGGAGATACCAGTGGTACTGGTGAGATCATGAGCAAGACTTTCCCAGGCTTCTGCTTTGCATTGGGAGCCCTGGTACTGGTCCTGCAGCAGTTTCATGTCATGTTTTTTTACAAGGAGTCCTACCATGACCTTGGACTCCTGTAAGGCCCAGCGCTATGCCTGAAACCGCATGCCTTCACCTACACCGGCCATACTTCCTACAGTGGGGAGCTACTACCAGTTATGGGCTGTATTCCCACCTGCAAGGTTTAAATACGGCTAATTTCCCACACTTTGCTGTGATTGGATGGCTTTGAATATGCTGAGCTAAGCTAAGCTATGGGCAAACCTGCTTAGCTAAGGTTGTCAGTGCTTAAAGGGGTAGGTTCAGCACTGCTTACCAATGGGCAAATCCACTTAGCTGGGCTACTCATTGCTTAGCATTTATATTTACACAATGCCTACACCTGGTCAGCATAGCTGTGCAATGTTTAGCATTGCTTATGTTTTATTTTATGGACTATCACCTGTATGGGATTGATTCATCATTCCTGACATAGTATAAATTTTGTTTGCCTTCCCTGACATCCTCCAATATGCTTTCATAAAATTTATTCTTGTGTGACTATACTGTATGGGGCACTTGTGTTTATATGAGGGTTTCACAACTTTATTACACTGACACTTCACATCTGGGCCTAATACACTATGCTGGTTGAGAAATATAAGTTACTTCCTACATAAATATACAAATAAATTAAAATTGTACTGATTTCACATAGAAAATGGAAATGGCTTTTGTGGGGCTCAAGCCATGAAGGACTACATGCAAAGCATACACTCTAACCATTACACTATTGCACTATTGGTTATGTTGGATGTCTATTGGTATTTAACTTCTTGTGGCACTTAAGCTGGATTTAGCATAGCTAAGCAATGGGCACACCCATGCAGCTACACTTTAACTTTATTGCAGATGTGAAAAAAAAAATTTATTTGTTGGTGGCTGTGCTTTGCAAACTTTGATGACATATAACATTTCACAGTATGTCCGGATTTTTGCCTTATATTCTTGGTCCACTTTTCATAAACTTGTGGCTCTCTGGCACATCATTAAAGATTGAAGTTTGGAAATAATGACAGACATTTGCATTTTAGACTTCATACCCTTCAGAAATTCATGATAATGCAAAACCTGTTGTTCATTAACTTTCTAAGTTTGTAATAGCAATATTTCACAGTTGTCCCTTATGGCTTTGTCCAGATTTCTTACTCTAATGGATTGAGAAGTATGCGTTTTAGACTTCATACCCATCGCAAAATTCCATGCTACTGCAAACAAACTGTTATTCTATCCATGTTCTAAGTTTGTAGTGGAAATATTTCACAGTTGTCCCTTATGGCTTTGTCCATATTTCTTACTCTAATGGGTTGAGAGGTATGCATTTTAGACTTCATACCCATCGCAAAATTCCATGCTACTGCAAAAACAACTGTTATTCTATCCATGTTCTAAGTTTGTAGTGGAAATATTTCACAGTTGTCCCTTATGGCTTTGTTCAGATTTCTTACTCTAATGGGTTGAGAGGTGTTACGAGCAATCTCACTCTTTTTAAATTGTCGTACGGAAATTCTGGTGTTTAGGGGGCATGTGTATTGTGAAAGCACTGGTCTCAGACACACCTCCTGCACTCATACACATCCACGTGTATGTATTAGAGCATGGCAGCATGCCTTCATACATATGCATGACGTGCTGCCATGCTGCACGTGAATGGTCCTTTCTGTGCAGGAATGAGCTATTTCTGCACTGATGTTTGCTGAATCTGGGAGATTATCCAATTAACAGGAACACACTTCACCATCTCCTAAGCAGATGACAGACTTTCAAATTTCCAGTATGATAGCATACAGCCAAGAAACTAGAAAAAAGTTTTAAATAAAGCTGCAAGAAAGCAGCCTACCTTCTCAGCAACATCAGCATGCATTTTCTTGCTAAGTCAGACAGCAAATTTCATACAGCAGTTAAATACAGCAGTTAAGGTAAATCATATAAATATGTCAAACAGTACTTCTACAATAAAGACATCAGAAAATGGGTGGTTTAAAGTTAAAAATTGGGTAAAATAGTCTAAAAGACTGTTGCAGAAATGCTTATTTAAATTTCAAGGACATTAATTCTTAAATGTTTAATCTTTCTAGATGTAAAAGGGTTAAATCACAGAAGCACATTTCAACAAACAAACTGACTCATGATTCACAGAATGTGTCAGTTCCTATAAGTATGGTTTCAGACTTAACTAACACAAATTCTTGTCTGAGTCTTCAGAAATCAGTGTAAATTTTGCAGAACATGTAATTCAAAATACAGAGTTAAGGCACAGTATTTCAAATTCAGACGTCAACACAGTCAGTGTACATAACATGAACATTTTCTGGCCAAATGTAATGCAAACATAAACATTTTCAATGTCTCGTTCACTTTATTTCAAATACACATGTTCAGAATCTACATGTAATTCAAGATACGGAGTTAAGTCACAGTATTGTAGGTACAGACGTAAACACAGTCAGTGTACATAGCATGCAGACTTCCACAGGACATGATTTCAAATATAGATGTTCAGGACATTATTTCAAATATAGATGTTCAGAATGTAATAAATTCTAGTTTTTTTTTGTTTTCAGAAGCCATTGCAAATATTGCAGTAAGGGGGATACGAGAGATCAGATTGCAGATTTTAATCAATTTGATAAAGTAAACACCCACCTAGTGATATACAGACTTCAGAGTAAAATATAGAAGAAATGCATATCTTAGCTCAAGTCAATGTCATTACTAGTGTTTCAGGGTAAAATAAAGAAAAAAACATATACCATAGCTCAGGCCAATGCTATTGCTAGCTATATAAAAAGGATTTTTAGCATATCTATAAAGGGTACATCAGTCCAGTTCCAAACTAGATTATTTATCTGTCATTGTTTAAGGCTAACAGAAATGACATTGTTTCATTGTTTACAGAAAAAAAAATGTTAAATAATATACTGACTAATATAGACACATCAATTTCAGTTATAAATAAACCTTTGCTAGAGGACATTAGTGCAGTTTTGTCATGATTTAAAAGGTTAAAGATTGCAGCAATAACAGTTCTAAGTGAAGAGCTCTATGCTAGGTATGGACATGTCATTACAGGTACATGTTATTTCAGAGTTCAGTAACAAAATTTTATGGAAAAGAAAATGCTACATAATGTACAGTAGTGTACACAGATGACATTTGTAATAATTTTTATGCATTAGATTGTTTAAATGTACAGAATTTGAAGAACTGGTTACAACAGCAACATGCTGAGTTATGGGTTAAAGATAAAATAAATTCCAGTTCGGCGACCACAACTGACCATATTATAGCAATAACCCACGCCTGGGTGTGGGTAATGCTAAATTTACCCACGGTGGTGCTTTGGAGTCGAGCGCCGCGACCCTCGGGACACGACATTATTTAAGAAAAGAAACTACTTTTCTTAAAAAAATGGCATAGTATAATGCCTGTTTACTGCCAGAAACTGTCGTATGTTAAACTCATTTAACATAGCGAAACATAAAAAAACAACTCTTTCTTTTTTAACATTTTTTTTTTAAATACTTACTAAATCAGCGGAGTCCGTTGCTTTATTTTTAAGCATATGTTAAATGTTAAACCCACCCATTAATATATTTCAAATTTTAAGTTAAAGTGGTTATATGCTATTATTATTGACATTTATTAGAAAAAAGAAACTTTTCTTAAATAATGGCATAGTATAATGCCTGTTTACTGCCCTTCTGCAGATGTACAATTTAAAATAAAACGGAGGTGTCGTTTTTTGCTTTTAAACTAAAACAATTAATTAAATTTTAACCATACTATACAAAAACAAAAAAAAACGGAGATTTGCTTTCTCCGTTGCTTTTTTTTTAAACTATGTTAAAATTTAACATAGCGAGACACATAAAAAAAAAGAAGTTATACTAATGGAAAAAGTCATGGTATAATTTCAAATATTATCTTTTTCTCAGAAAGACATACTGGGAGTGGCCAGTAAGGAAACAAAAGTAACAGTATTCATTGACCATTCTGAAAGCACATGCTGTGTAGGGTATACCAGAAATGACAGTCAAGTTAATTCAGAGAATAAAGGGCTTACAGTTACAGCTCTGGCAAATGAATGTTTTGTGTTATTGTTTTGTATAGCAGACATTGTTGAGACCTTTAAATTATGGTAGTAAACTATTGCAATGCATGCATAATATTTTGATAAAGATGGAGACAAAAAAAAGCATAAACAGATATTAAATGTTGTACTGCTAGTTTATAGAATGTAAAATTCAATGTAATACTACATTTTAAAAGTGACAATGCAGTCAAAAGTTCAAATCTTATGCAAGAAAGGAGTGCATCATACATATTATGTGTTATTAAAGCCACAGGCTCAAGTCTCATGTTCTACTTGTATAAAGGGTAGACAAGTAAAGTTCCAGAATGAGATCAGTTCAACTCTACTGGTAAATGTGTATACTGCATGAAGAAACTTTACATACATGTATAAAGGACATACAAGTAAAGTAATAGAATTAGAGCAGTTCAGCTCTAGTAATAAATGTGTATATGTAAATGGATCAAGATTGTATATGTTTCATTCATAAACTGTACTTTAGCAAGCACACCAGAGGCACAGGCTTATGTAACAGAAGTTATCAGACTACAGGGCAGCTCAGTGAACTGAATTAAAGACAATACTGTATGCCATAAAACAGTATGGTAAAATCAGTTTAATATTATTAGTGACAGTTTTGTGCAGAAACCGTTCTTGTTCTATTATATCCTAGAAAAATTGTAGATAGTAATAATAAAATCCTACAGAATTCAGTAGTACTGAAAAAATGTAATTCTGTTAGCTAAAGAAATGGCTATGTTAAGAGAGTAGGTGAAGACTTGCACATTGAAGAGTACATTATGACCCAAGGGTCACAGAATAAATGTAGGAAGTTCAACAGTTAAGATTTATTTTATAGTGGTGCAGAAATGCCAAAAATGTTAAAATATTAACACAGTGTCAGATTACTACTTTAGTTTCATTTAGGTTATGAGAGGGAAAAACAATGCCACTGAGGTTTCTGTTTAATAATGAAGTTACAGCCTTTCCATTTCACTCTAGTGCATTATCAGTTCAGTTACAGACTTGCAAAATGTATTTATTAGTAGTATTGATTTATTTCACTATGGTACATTATCAGTTTGTTTGCGGACTTGCAAGAATTTATTAGCAGCATATGTTTATTTCATGTAGAAAAATGTAAATAAAGTCAGGGCAACAAGCAATGCTATCAGTTTTTAATTGTAAAAGCTGCAAATGCTATTTTAAAGACCTGATACTGCTTTTTTGTGCTTTACAGGTATTGCTCTAAGTTGATTTTCTACTTTAATTTTAAATACAGTCAAGAAAAATATTATATCAGCCATTCAACCTTGCACAAGAAATGGGAAAGGGGAGGTTTGAAAGACCTAAGTGTACAATCAAAAAACTCCTTTTAGGTCCTTCCAGTACCTCAGCAGTGACTGTAAAATGTGGAGTGATGCCTAAACATGACATGAGCTATGGTGCACAACTCAAGTGCAGCAAGCACACAGTTCTTCCATGTTTGTTTAAATGTGTTTCAATTACCTAAATGTATATACAACAGATGAGCATTTATGCAGATTATAGTTAAAGCAATAGTACCAGTTTCAGGTTATGCTTTCATCTGTGTTCAGATTATATTGACAGAAAAATGATTCTCCTTTACTAATAGTTTAGTTTCCAGAATATAAAATTACCAGATTTCAGTTTGCGTTTTTCTCTGTGTTCGGGTATCACTGGAAGGAAAAGTATTAATTTTGTATTAGACAAAAACAAGTACCAACAGATAAATGCTCTGCCCTGAATAAACACAAATCCAAAAATGCACAAAAGGCCAGTGCAACACAATATCAAACCTAGGTTAATTAAAATGATTTATTACAAAAACTCATGCAAGCACTTTCACAGTTCTTACACTGCTTCAACAGACATTGATGAATAATAAGCAAATCATTCCTGAAATAACAAAATGAACATTGCTCCTCCCTGTAATAAGAATAATCAAACAGTCAAAGAAACACATACTAATAATATCGACAAATGTCTTAAAACAATATCAGACTTGCATAAAATCACTGTAATACAATAAAAGAACCTCACATTTACATAAAACATTCAGAACCAGAACTTCTTAAACACTTAATAATATGTAAAGCTGTTAGAATTAAATATTAAGGGAAGAGACATAACAACCCCAAAGAGCTAATACATGCATGAAGGTCTATATAAAATGACTTGTTTATAATTGCACACCTAAAAACATAAAAAAAAGTAACAGTGCTCTGCCTGAAAAGAGATCTAGCCTTCAAAATAGTTTTTTTTAAAGTGCTTAAAATCACAGTCACGACAGGAAAAAAAAAAAAAAAAAAAATATATATATATATATATATATATATATATATATATATATATAAAGTAGCAATTCAGTAAAACAATGTTCTCAATGTAACCTGGCTACTAACAGGCAGTAATAAAAGAGGTGATGTAAATGCAATTGAACACTTTTAAGAACAGCAGCAAAAGCAAAATAAAGCATGAAAGTAGGAAAATACACAGTATAAATACAGTAAGATAAAGTAAAAGTAGGTGAATAGAGTGTATTTTTTGTCAAGTAGAAAAGTAGGAAACAGAAGATAATTCAAGGTTAAGAAGTTAGGGGGGTGGCCTTCCCAAACAGTCTTGTACTCAGTAGAATGAGCTGATGTGATGGGACTGGGAGGACTGTCCAATAACAAATGTATAGTAAGAGGCGGGTAAAACAAAAGCCATGAAGTTATAAGAACACAGCAACAGTAGGGCAGGTGGGAGGGAAAATCAAATGGAACCAGCTAGAGTACATGTTCAAAAGTAAGTCAAAAACCAGTTTAACACACAAACTTTGCAACACTAAACACAGAGTTTTAAATATCACCAAAACACAGAGTAAGTGTTTGAAGTAAGCCAGAGACCAGTTTAGCACACAAACTTTGCAACACTAAGGACAGAATTATTAAATATTACCCAGTATAACACATAAACTTTGCAACACTAATATCACCCAGTTCAACAGATAGTGTTATAAGCAATCTAAGCTGGGCAACAATGTAGGTAGTTCTTAGATATTGAGCACAATCTTGTAAATATGTACATCTTTTATACTGGCAGGATGAAAGCCTAACCCTCAGACAAATCAGAGAAGGACACCTATAGCTATTTTCCACCTAAATCAAATGGAACCATCCAGAATAAGTGTTCACAAGTGAAGCAGAAACCAGTTTAACACACAAACTTTGCAACACTAAGCAAAGAATTATTAAATATCACGCATTTTAACACACTAACTTTGTAACACTAATATCATCCAGTTTAACACACAAACTTTGCAAGACTAAGCACATAATTATTAAATGTTACTGAAACAGTTATAGCAAGTGAAAAAAGTATACTTATATTGCAGTATTTTTATTTTTAATCTTGGTAGTAAGTGTGTCTGTATGATCTTGGGGAGCTGGTCTTCCTGTAGGCAGACTTGAATGCTTCTTTCCGTGTTTGTGCTGCTCTGCATGGTTTCTTGGCTGGCAGCTCTGTTACTGGCCACGAAACCTTGCTTGTATTCTTTTAAGTGCAATGAGCACTGTTGCTGATCACAATAAAACATAAACTCCATGTAGGCTTTGCACAAAGCACAAAGCATACATGTAGTTTATTGAATCCATAGGAGTATTGTACTCTCAGAAAAACAATACTAGACCAGAAGGAAGATGTAATGTAGTATACAATTTACTTTTATGGAGTGTAAGGAAGAAAGGTAACAGTTACAGGCTTGTACTAGATCTAAAATATGTATATGTATCAAGCCTTCTAGTAGCACATGTTGTATATCACACACCAGAAATGATAGTCAAGTTAAATTTGCGTAATAAATGTTTTACACTTACAGATGTGACATGAATTTTTTGTTGTTGTTTTGTTTCAGCAGACATTAAGACCATTGAGTTATGGTAATAAAGTATTGTTATGCACTGATAATATATTTATACAGAGACAGAAGAACATTTACAGATATTAAATGATGTTTTTCTGGTTCACTGAGTGTAGAATTTAAAGTCAATGTTACATTTTTAAAAAGTGACAACACAGCCAGAAATTCAAATCCCATGCATTAAAAGAGTTCAGCATAAATATTGTGTCATTAAAACCACTGGTTCAAATCTCATGTAAGGAAAGAATGCGGTTTAATTCACTGTATGAGGAAATGTTGAATACTTGTAAAGGACAAACAAGTAAAGCTACAGAATCAGTTCAGTTCAAATCTAATAGTAAATGTGCATATGTAAACAGATCAACACATTTCATGTAGAAACTGCAGTTAACCAGAGCACACCAGAGGCATGCATTTATATAACAGAATTGTCAGATTATTTGCCAGCTCACTGAGCTGAATTAAAGACAGTACTGCAGGCTATAAAACAGTATTATAAAACAGTATGGTAAACATCAGTTAAATATTATTAGTGACAGTTTTTATGCAGCAATAATTCTCACCTTTTTTCACTGTAGTACATTATCAGTTTGGTTACAAACCTACAAGAGTTTTATTTCATAATAAAAATGTATATAAATTCAGGGCAGCAAGCAATGCTATCAGATTATAATTATTAAATTGTTAAATCTGCAAATATTTTTTAAGAACCTGATACTGCCTTTTTGAATTTTTACAGCTATTGTATGCAACTTCATTTACATTTACTAAAGATTCAAGTATTTCACCCACAGCTTTGTGATGTGGGTATATAAGGAGAAGTCTTGAAGTCATATTATTCATAATACAGAGTAGAAATGGATTATAAAGGATATGAGGGTGGCTTTTACAGTACTTCAGCAGTAACTGGGAAAATACAGATTAAGGCTTGGCAAGAGCAGTAGTGCACAACTCAAGTACTCAATTATCAAGAGAAGGATGAGAGACCACAAAAGCCACACATGAAAATTATTGTCTTTTTTCAATGTTTCTTGAAATATAAATGAAATGTAGTAAACTGAGTCTCCTTCAAAACACCGAAAGACTAGAACATCAAAAGTGTTTTGAAGGAGACCAAAACAACGAAACTGCAGAACACCGAAAAGCGTGAAATTCAAAATCCCGGTGTTACGGGATTTTGATTTAGTGCTTTTGGTGTTCCGCTGTGGGTGAGTATGCATGTGTAAGTGTATTTGTGAGGGGTAGTGCTGTGTGCAAGTGTGTGTTGTGACTGTGGTGTGTGTGTGTGAGGGACTGTAGTGTGTGGGTGTGAGTTTGCCTTGTGTGTCTGTTTGTGCAATCTCAGAGTTAGAATATTAAAGTAGGGGTGTGTGGGGGGTGCAGGGGGGCTTGCCCCCCTGCCTATTTGTAGTGTAGATTGGTGTGGTTGGTAGTTTAGGGCAGTTGTGTATGTATTTGTGTATGTTTTTTGTGTGTGTTATACTTACGTGGTTTTCAGTGTTGTGGGGTTTCGTTGTTTTGGTCTCGGTGTTTTGGTCTTCTGTGTTGTGAGGTTTCGTTGTTCTGAAGTAGACCCAGTAAACTGCATAGATTATTCAGAACTTCTCTTTGCACCACACGCTCCAGAGACCTCAACCTCATCACCACAATCAACAGAGCGTGCTGGAGGGACAGGTTCATAATCCTGACACTGCCCATGCTCTGGAATAGACTTCCCATGCATGTCAGACAGAGCACTTCACTGGCCCTCTTCAAGAGAAATCTTGATGAGTGCATGGGAAATGGAAAATTCACCTCAGGGATCACTCCAGTGGCTCTGCCTGACAGAGGCACTTGGAACTAAGGTCAGGTGGCATGATGCCAGGGTAATCCTATGGGCTAGGCTTGTAAAGGCTCCAGGGCCATTAGCCTAGTACACACCTATGAACCTATGAACCTATATGCAGTATGCCAATTGAATTTATGCAAATATGTTTTAGTTACCTATAGAAAAATATTTGTTAGAGTTAGGATGTGTATACAGCAGAAGTGTATTCATGCAAATTAGTGACATCAAAACATGAAGTAATTTATGCTGAATTTTCAATTTCAAGTTATGTTTTCAGACAATTGTATAACAGTGTTAGATCTCAGCTGATGCTTTCACCTGTGTTCAGTGATCCTGGCAGAAAAAGATATTCTTTTAGTGGTAGATCAGTTAGTTTCCAGAATATAACATTTATAAACATATGTTTCGGATGTTCAATATGAATATGTATCACTTCAAAGTAAATTTCAGTCAAGTTTTAGAATATGACACTCATACTCAGTTTTTTCAAACGTTCAGTATAATATACATTTATAACAGCATCACTAGATAGTTTATACAACATGTATAAATAACATGCATTATAATCATAACAGATTTTGGAAAATTACATCATGCCTCATATTTGTCAGTCATTATTTTTATGGGTGAAGTGACATAAATATTTGTAACACACGTATCAAGATAAGTTACCTAAAGAATAATCTTTTTGTAATCTGCACTGTATTCTGTAACAACATAAATGAAACCTGACCTGTTATTTAATATTCTGAAGACATAACAGGTCAGGCTTCATTTAAGTTGTTACAGAATACAGTGCCAATTACATAATGATTATTGTACATTAGACAGAATGTTAAAAGACACTGATAGAGTATGCAAAGTAATAGATATGAAATGCAGAAAGTATAGGTTTTAGTGAAATGCAGACTTCTATTATAGAACATAGATATTTAGAGACAAATTTGAAATGCAGTTTCAAGATACATATATTATAGATGTCAAAAAAGAGTTTATAGATGGCTGTCAGCAAATTAGTATGGATGTTGCTACATAGAATATGCAATTTTCAGTTATAAGACATGTTAAAGAATTTCCCAAGTAAATTAAATCATAAAGCTAAAAGAATTCAATCCAAAAGATTTTTAGGCAATTAAAATAGCCATAGATGCTCAAATGATAGCTAGTGATCAAAAATAAAATCACAAGTTTATTTACTGCATAAAAGAGTAATTATTTTATAGCTGCTGTATTAGTTCTAGGGATCATTACAGTATCCTGTATTAATTGATTCATAAAATAATTACAGAAGTAAATCCTAGTTTATGGGTTTCAGGGACTATTGTAAAAAAGATGTATTTTTGCCAGAATAAATCCTACATAAATACATTTAGTAAATGTTTCATATTTTCAATTACCTACAGAAGTAGATCCTTCTTCAGGTATCTCAGGAGGGGGTAAAAGATCAGGTTTCAGTTAAATATAGTTCGTCAGACATAAATAGAATATTCTCTTTAAACTGGCCTGGAAATACAGTTATATTAAGGCAGGAGTATATCTTCATTTCATAACTGCAATTTCTGTAAGCCCAGTTGCTGTATCCAGGACTGTTTGTAAACTTCTGAGCCCACACCGCTTAGCTAGGGTTAAACTATTCCCGGCGCCATAAAGTCTGCTCTTCAAATTGTCCCTTAGAACTAGCTAGTTTTTTTGTATTAGTACTCAAATCTGTTTCTTTGAGCTTAGCACTTGTTCAGAACTCGTAAGCACTAAATAAACTACAAATTACTACAGCACTCAACTTTCCTCACTTGTCTAGAGGAATACAGGTTTTAATGTTTAATAAATAAGCACCTTTCCAGGCATGTCTAAAGGTCAGCTCCCAGTGTTTTCTCCTGTCTACCTGATGAATCTGGGCATCTTGTGGCAATGCAGCAATTGTCTCTTGTACACAGACAACCCTCTACTCCTACCACCCAACACTACAACCTGTGAGAGATGCACTTATATAGCCAAACTGGAAGCAAACCTCTCTTCACCCAAGACTGGACTAGACAGACAAGAGCAGAGGGTAAACACTTGCACCACACCACACTCATCACATAGTCCTCAAAACCTATACCACCAAAACAAACACATAGAAACACAAAACACACACCTACATTCACGGAGGCTCTCAATAAAAATCTGCCAAAGCAACAGGGACCTACAAAGCAGAAATTCAACCAACTTCCACCTCCCAACACAACCAAATGACACATAGCCCACAAACTCAGTGTGCCACTCAACCACAGCCCACTAAGGCATAACAATGTACCCAACACTCTAGTCATAGGTGACTCTATAGTCAGACTCACTGATGTTTCACTCACCAGGTTAAACAAGGAGAAAGTTACTGTCAGCTGCCTGTCAAGTGCCAGGATCCGCCACATAATGCACGCACTCAGGTCACTCCACAACAAATATAAATATGACTCTGTCATTGTCCATGTTGGTGTGAATGACCTGAGACGTACCTCCCTGGACTACATGAAAAGAGACATGAAGGAGCTGTCCGATCTTGTAGCCCAGTCAGGTATGACCCTAACCCTGAGTAGCATCCTGCCATCACCCAGAATGATACCACAGTACAAGGACAAAATGATTGACTTCAACAATTAGTTAAGCTACTTGTGTTATTCTAAGGGGGTCCAGTATCTGTCTGCCTGGGATGACATGATCGACAGACCATGAAGCTTTGCCAGAGATGACCTGCACCTGTCTCCCTTGGGATTCCAGATACTGGGTAAGGCTCTTGCCACCCCTGTAGTGCCTTTTTTAGGCAAGGTTCAAATGACAAACTCACCACCATAACAGATACAGGCAAGCAAAATCTGAGGGTAATGATAATCAATGCTAGAAGTCTAAACCTCAAAATGCACTCACTTGAGGCACTCCTTAAAATGGAGAACATCAACATCTGTGCATTGACAGAGACCTGGTTTAAGGCTCCAGAGAGCACCCCTGCATTACTAGGCTATAATTCATACCACACCTTTCGGCCACCTAACCTGGACCGAAACACTAAAGGCAGAGGTCTGTCCATATTCATTAAGGATATCCACACTTCCAGGCTAGTTGCTCAGCATAATGCATCTGAGATTATCCAAATGCAACTAACTCTAGGCAAGACCGCAATCAAAATTGTAGCTTGCTGCAGATCCTCCACCATGACCCAGGATTCCCACTCCTCATTTCTTGATACACTGGAAAATATTAGGGTACAACCTAACACCCTAATAATGGGTGATTTCAACTACCCCACCATTAACTGGGAAAACTACTCATGTACCAACTCCTTTGCTCAATGTTTTATTTAATTCATAAATTTCAATGCCTTGGATCAACTTATCCACACCCCCACCAGGGGCAGCAATATCCTAGACCTTGTCATTACCAACATGGATAACTGGTGTTCCACACCAGAGGTCAATTCCTCATTGGTCATATCCGACCATGAGCTAATCACCTGAGACATCCACATCCCGCCCCCACCCCCGATTAGGGAAACCACTGTAAAAAATTTCTCCAAATCCAACTTCATGCTTCTTAAGACAGAAGTGGCAAACTTCATGACACCCATGCAGATGGACAATAGAGTTATGACTGCTGAATCCTACACAAATGTGCATTTAAAGCACTTACACAAGTGCATGGATCATGCAATCCCTAACAGAACCAAAATGCTATCCTTCAAAAAAAAGGAAGACAATCTGGTGGTCCCCTGCCATAAACAAACTCTACAACAGGAGAAAGAACTGTTGTAAAAAAGAGTAAAATCCCATCATTGGAGGAGCTCCTTGGTCAGCCTCAGTAAAAAGCTGAGATGCCTCATAAAATCCTCCAAAGCTAATTATGAAAAAAAATTGCCACTGATTCTAAAGACAACCACAAAGCATTCTATAGCTATGTCAAGAATCTCAATGGCAACACTCAGATCTGCTCTGAGTTACAGCACAATGGCAACAAATATACAGAACCAATTGATATTGCCAATATCCTGGCAGATAGCATCAGTGCTAACTTTATCCCCATCTCACCCCCTAAAGGGCCCATCTCTATACCAGAAAAATGCAAAGTTCCTGTAATCACAGCTGCACAGGAAAAAAACACACTCTCCAAAACTAAGAGCACAGCATCCATGGGACCTGACAACATTTCAGGTTGTGTTCTACATGAACTACAGAACGAACTGGCACCCCAAAGTACCATGTTCAATCATAGCTTCACCTCAGGCTTTGTGCCCACTGAATGGCACACAGTGATGGTTATCCCACTCTACAAAGAGGGAGCCACCACGGACCCCAGGAACTACCACCCCATTAGCCTGATGAGCCTGGTCTGCAAGGCTATTGAATGTATCATCATGGAACTTATAAACGATGACATTGATAATCTCCAAACTCTGGACCCCACCCAGTACGGGTTTGTAAAAGGCAGATCATGTCTCATAAAGCTGATAGACTTCTTTGAAGTGGTCACCAAAACCGTAGATGAGGGTAAGGTGGTTCACACAGCATATCTAGATGTCACCAAGGCTTTTGAAACCATCCCCCACTCTGGAATTATAGATAAACTCATTAAACTAGGTATAAATCCCTATGTCACAAGATGGGTTGCCAACTGGCTCACTGACAGAACCCACACGGTGAAAGTAGCAGATTCCAAATCCAACTTGAGACTAGTGACAAGTAGAGTACTTCAGGATTCAGTCATGGGTCCACTCCTCTTTGGTATCTACTTCTCAGAAGTACAGGCTAACATGAAAGGTCTTTGTCTAATGAAGTTTGCAGAAGACTGCAAACTAGGAGCCATAACTGAAACTCCTAACAATGTGGACATCCTACAAAATGGCCTCACTGAGACAGATGCCTGATGTCAAAGCCATGGCCTCAAGTTCAATGCCATAAAGTGCATTGTCATCCCTTTTGGTAAAAACTCTGTACCCATGAACTACCATATAGGTGGTAGTCTACTTAACACTGAATGTTTGATAAGAGACATTGGGACACAGGTGGACATTAGTCTCTCCTTTGATAATCACATTGCCACAGTAGGAAGGAAATCCTTCTATGTGGCACACCTCATCACAAAAGGTTTCTCATCCAGGACAAAAGAGGTCATTGTTCTCTACTCATCACTCATTAGACCCATTATAGAGTACAATGCCCCTTTTGGTATGTACCACACAAGTCATCTACAACAACTAGAAAGACCACAGTAATACCTCACAAATAGGATTACCAGCCTCAAACAGATGCTCTAAGCAGACCGTCTCAAAAAACTCCAACTTTACTCCATCGCATATCGCCTACTCAGAGGGGATCTCTTCCTAACATACAAAGCTATGTCAAACCCAGAGCTGATGGACATGCTCCACTTAAAGAAAAGAAATCCCAATCCTTCCAAGCTACATGCTCTAGGGACCTAAACATTGTCACCACAATAAACAGAACATGCTGGACTGATAGATTCCTATCCCAGAGACTTCCCATACTCTGGAACAAACTACCTATCTATATCAAACAAAGCTCCTCATTAGCACTCCTCAAGAAAAATCTTGATGATTGGATGGGAAATAGGAAATTCACCACGGGGATCACTTCTGTGGCTCTGCTCAACAGGGGCACAAGAAAATATTTTTCTTGGGTGGCAAAAGCCAGGATACCTTTTTGGCTAGGCTTATATAGGTTCTAGGGCTAATATCCTAGTACCTACCAATGAAAATATGAACCTATGAACAAAAAGGAATGTTTCAAATGAATAACCTTCAGACCAAAGCACTAATAAGGATGAGACATGCTAACAGAGTGTACAGAAGACTTTGAACAGAAACAGAACTTGTTTAAATAGTGCAATGCTTAGGAGCTTAGGTTAAAGAGGGGTGCAGAACCTGTAGGAAATTGACAGGATTTTCACATTATGAGGTATACTTTATAAACAAAAGTCAGTTCAGGTTAGAGAAGGCAGTAGTCAGTCAGTCAGTGAAAGCAGCTGAGTTTGTTACTGATATTCATGAGATTAAGTACAGAAGTTCAGTATTGATACATAGGTAGTCAGTACAGTAAATTTAGTTTGGGTACAAAAGTCAGGTCCAATGTCTAGAAATCCACCAAATACAGAAAGCAGTTTAATTTTGCCATTTAGGAGAAAAGAAACAATTTTGAGTACAGAAATTATCAACAATATAATGAACACTGATGCTATGGACAGTATAATTCAATCTATTTCAATTTATCAGCACTGTTATTTGAAACAGCAAGATTTCATTTATATGTTGTTAACAAAATAAACCACCACAATATTTGGCACCTGCTCAGCACAGATCTGGGTAATTAAAGTATAAAGACATGTCCACATGTCCTCCAGTTATTTCCAATATTTTAAGTATCATAAAGATCTTTCAATGGTGAGACACTTTGGATTGGGGACAACATTTAAAGTTAAAGTGAGTCCATAAACCCAATAGCAGCCTTGCAAATCTACAGTTGTTCAGCAGATAGACACACATTTTAAAGAACAGAAGTTTTCCTTAAGGATATTATTTCAGTAAAACTTTACAGTAAGGTATTGAAAAAATTCAAAATATCCAGCACACCAGTGTAAATGGCATAATCCAATTAATAGTAGCATATCAGAAAACTTCATAACCTCCTAAGAAGATGACAAACCTTCAAATTTCCAGTGTGATATAGAAAAAGAAAACAAATTCTTAAAAGAGGGAGTTCAGAGAAGCAAAGAGACCAGTCCACTGGTTCAGTGCCCCTTCACCGTTCATTATGTAAGCATTCTTTTTATTACAATACACTTTCTAGCTAAACCAAATAGAAAATCTCAGAAAATTTTACAGACTTCTATATTAAAGACATCAGAAAATGTAAATTGTATAGCCACGTCAGGCAGTACATTTAAAAATAGTTTACATATTTTTAAGGTAAAACCATAAGTAACTATGTGGTTTAAATAAAAAAAAAATGTGGTAATGCATTCTAAAAAACTGTGTTCCAGAAATGTTCATTTAAATTTCAGTGTTATTACTTCAGGAATGTTACATCTTTCTATATGCAAAAGAGGTAAAACTCAGAAGCAATTTTTATGAGTGAGGTAATGGATACAGTTTATCATGATCCACAGTATGAATCAATGTTTACAAAAACTGCATCTTCAAATATCAGTATTGTTTCAGACTTAAATAAAAGGCAAATTGTAACAAATTCTAATTTATAGTCTAAATGCTGTAGGACGTGGTGGTGCAGTGGTTAGCATTGTCGCCTCACAGCAAGAGGTCCTCCTGTTCGATTCTTGGCTGGAGCGCCTTCTGAGTGGCGTCTGCATGTCCTCCCCATGGTTGAGTGATGTTTAAGGACATGCAGGTAAGTGCATGCATGAATGGGTGTGCCTTCTTTGAAGGTTAGGCATTGGGCTGGCAACTCGGCACTGTAAAAAATCCACTACCAATCATTAGCGGACCGAAGTTCTGCTGTGGCGACCTCTAACCAGGAAAAGGCATTAGTCTTAGAAATCAGTATAAATGCTACAACACATGTAGCTCAAAATGCAGAATTAAGTCACAGTATTGCAAATGCAGGCATAAATAAAGCCAGTGTATGTGATATAAAGATTTCAGGACAGAACACAAAGCAGACATTTTCAGTGTGTCAGGTTAACGTTAACAGTATGACTAATGTTCAGACTGTAAAAAATCCAGTATGTTATTTTTAAAAGCCAGTTGTAATATTGCACTGAGTTGGGATAAAATGGATCACAGTGCAAAAGTTGATCAGTTTGATAAAGTAAACTCCAGTGTAAATGAAACACAGACTTCTAGGCAAAATAAAGAAGAAACACACAACACAGCTCAAGTCAATATTATTACTAGTTCTATAGAAAAGGAATTTCAGAATATTAATAAAGGGTGAGGCAGCACAGCACCAAAACAGATTATTTATATGTTGTCATTTAAGGTAGAAAGGAATGATACACTGTATATTTCATTGTTTACAGCAAAGGAATTATGGGGCGTGTGCTGATTAATACAGATACATTAGTTTCAGTTAGAAACAGACCTCTAGCGGAGGAGATATGTACAGTCACAGTGGTGTCAGGATATCAAGGGTCAAAATTTACAGCATTAAGCAGTTCTCAGTGTGAAAGTACTGTACCGGGTATGGACATTTTGTCAGACTTAAATGTTGTTTTAGACTTCAGTAACAAGTTTTTAAGGAGAAATAAAAATGCTACAGAATGTACAATGGTGTAAACAAATGACACTTGTAAGAAGTTGAGTGAAGTAGATTGGGTAGAGGATGTATAGTAATTGAAAAATCAGTTAAAACAGAAATATGGAGATGCATGAACAAAACATAAAATAATTTCTGGTTCATTTGCAACAGTTGAAGTGTAGGCAGACAAATTGCCACATTTTTATAAACAGTATCTTATTTTCAAAGAAACGATGACAGACCAGAAAGGATGATGTATTCAATTCACTTTTATGGCCAGTAAGGAAAGAGGTGAAGGTTACAGGCTGGTTATATATCTAAGGCTGGTATATATATATATATATATATATATATATATATATATATATATATATATATATATATATATATATATATATATATATATATATATTAATCATTTTGGTAGCACAATTTGTAAATTTTATACCAGAGATAACAGGCAAGTTAAATTTGTGGAATAAATGGTTTACAGTTACAGATCTGGCAAATGAATTTTTGATATTGTTTTGTTTTACCAGACTTTGTTAGGACCATTGAATTATGCTAATAAAGTATTTATATGTGTAAATGATAATTTAGTACAGATAGACACAGAAGAAAAGCCTTTATTCATATTAAATGGCATTTTACTAGTTTACAGAGTATAGCATTTAAAGTCATTATTACATTTTTAACCATGTCAGTACAGTTAAAAGGTCAGATCTCATGCAACAAAACACTTTAGCACAAATATTATGTGTCATTAAAAACTCTGGTTCCAATCTCATGTAGGGAAAGAATGCAGCGTAGTTTATTGAATGAGGAAACTCAACATCCTTTGATTCTGTTCTACCTGTCCGGCTGGATTATTTGTTAACTTAACATACTTGTAAAGGAAAAACAAGTAAAGTTCCAGAATCAGATCAGTTCAATTCTAGTAATAAATGTGTATTTGTGAATGATTCATGATTTTACAAATTTTATGCAGAAATTATAGTTTGCCAGAACACGTCAGAGGCATAGACTTACATAACTGAGTTATCAAACTACAGGCCAGCTCAGTGAGCTGAATTAAACACAGTACTGTATATTATATAACAGTATGGTAAAGATCAATTAAATATTATCAGTGACAGTTTTTATACAGTAACAATTCTCACTATTTATCTCAAGATCTGTGCTCTAAAGAAAATTTTAGACTTTGATGATAAATCCATGCAGTTTTCAGAAATACTGAAAGAGTTAAATTATATAAGCTGACAGAACAGGTACATGGAAGATAGTGGTTGGAGAATAGTGCAATAAGAAGTTCTTTACTACAAGTTACAGGCTGAGGGTTATGCAGTAAGAAATTCAGTAGTTAAGATTAATAAGAAATATAAAAAATTCTGAAGAATAAATGCAGTGTCAGATTATTACTTTACTTTCATTTGAAAATGCCACTGCATTTTCCATTTGATTCAGTAATGAAGTTACAGCCTTTTTATTTCAATATAGTACCTTATCAGCTTGGTTACAGACCTGCAAGAATTAATTTATTAGTAACCTGGGTTTATTTCATATAGAAAAATGTATATAAAGTCAGGGCAACACCCATTGTTGTCAGTTTATAAATGTTAAAACTGCAAATGTTATATTAAGAACCTGATAC
The DNA here is from genome assembly GCF_019279795.1 of Protopterus annectens. Taxonomy (NCBI): domain Eukaryota; kingdom Metazoa; phylum Chordata; order Ceratodontiformes; family Protopteridae; genus Protopterus; species Protopterus annectens. Next base: position 1,283,215,542 of record NC_056737.1, read on the forward strand.
TACTTTTTCGTATTTTTACAGATATTATATGTAACTTAATTTACAAGTTTATTAAAGGTTCAAGATATTCTGTCCACAGCCATGTCACTGGGGTATGATGAGTGTTCTAGAAGTCAAATTATTTGTAATAGAGAGTACAAATGGACTATAAAGGACATTAGGGTAGCTTTTCCAGTACTTCAGCAGTGATTGGGATGATGCACAGTAGGGCTTAGCAAGAGCTGTAGTGCACATGTCAAGTATCACGAGAAGGATGGGGGACCAAAAAAGCTAGAAATTAAGGCAATTGTTTTTTTTTTTTTTCAATGTTTCTTAAAATAGAAATGAAATGTAGTAAATTGCATAGATTATTCCGTATGTATATAGTATGCTAATTGAATTTATGTAAATATGTTTCAGTTATCTTTGGAAATATATTCTTTTGAGTTAGGATAGATGTACAACAGAAGTGTAGTCATGCAAATTAGTGACATCACAACATGAACTATTTCAACCTGAATTTTCAGTTTTAAGTTATATTTTCACACAATGGTATAACAGTGCCAGACATCTGTTTATGCTTTTACCTGTGTTTAGATGATACTGGAAGAAAAAGGTATTATTTTAGTGGTAGTTTAGTTAGTTTTCAGAATATAATATTTATTCACAGCTATTTTAGATGTTCAATATAAATATGTGTCACTTCCATGTAAATTTCAGTGAAGTTTCAGGATATGAGATCTGTACAGTTTATAAAGTATGCATAATAGCATGTAGATATAATCAGAACAGAGTTTTAAACATTACATCACATCTCACTTTATTCAGTAATTAGTGCCAAGGGTAAAGTGACAGAATTGTCTCTAACATGCTTATCAAGATAAGTTACCTAAAGAATAGGTAGTAATAGTTATTTCAAACCACGAAAGGCAAACAAACCAAGAAAAACGAAACCGAGTGCAGCAGCAACCAACAAGTTTAATAGAAAACCAAATAAAGTCTTTTCTTCAGAACAAACATACATTAGGTTGAAACATACCATTTAACAATTTCAAAAAAGGAGCCTGTTCTCTGAACCTACTACATCCATATTTAAAGCTACATACTCAATTATAAAATAAACCAATTAAAATTATAAAAGTAAAAATGTAACTTGTAAGAGCAACATAACAAAAATTTAAAACAGTAATGAAAAACTACTAACATTGAGAAAAATCATCTATTTAAACTTTTCAATTTCAACAAACTTGAGATTGAACACAGGTCATTAATACCAGGGTGGCTGTAAGCATTAAGCCTAATTTGCCAAACCAACTCGGCTTCTTCAAGTTTCAAAGGTCTAGGACCCCCTCTGCTATCACAAATGGCTTGATCAATTGCCAAAAACTTAAAAGCATGGCTATGGAACACTGAAATATGTTTTGCTAGGGCATTATCTAATTTAAGTTTTTTCATAGCATATATGTGTTCATAGATTGAAGGCAGGACATAATGTGCATCTAGCTAAATAAATAACGAAAGAAGAATTGCTTGTGTCTTATTTTATAAAGAAAACCATTTAAATTAAAATAAGACACTTCTTCCACATGCTTACAGTAGTTACAATTTTGAAACTTCCACATACCAGCATTAAATACTGGTAAGGGCATACTGCTCTCCAGGATCGTTTTGATGTTCCTCCCCTTCTTGAAAACTACCTTAGGCCTAGTACCCAATTTGTCGAAGACATTTGGATACAATTTAAAGAGTTCCCAATTTTTGTTAATAGTGTCAATGCAGACCTTACTGCCTATACTAAAAGTTGTAATAAACATAGGGGTTACTGCATCATCCTTGAGTTCTTGATAAGTTTGCTCACTCACTTGTATAATGTTGATGTTTAAGTTAGATGTACTGTGCGCAGGACTAGCAACCCTAATCTCGGTCACTGGGAGCAGTGGTTTGTAAAATAACTGACTCCTTTTGTCCGATATTTCTTTAATTAAATTGTCCAAAAGACAAACAGGGTAACCACGCTGTAAAAACATGTTTTTAAGTACTACACATTCTTCACTAAAGTCGTCATCTAGACTAACCATCCTAGAGGCTCTGACTAATTGGCCTTTAACAAAAAGGATGGCAACTAGTGAAGTGGAGGAAAGTATTAGAGTAAGTCTTCTTACAGTAAATCTTTGTTGTGTAGCAGTTATACTCAACATTTTTACTTAACAAAACATCTAGATAAGCTATACTGTCAGTTGAAAAGGAGTGTGTAAACTCTAGAAAGTTAGTAGTGTTATTAAAGTACTGCAGGACAAATTTACTTGTCACCTCATTGACATTAATCAACATAAAGATGTCGTCAAGGAACCTAGTGTAATAAATGACCTTGTCACGATATTGGTTGTTTTCAGAAAATACGAATTCAGATTCCCAGTGGGCCATAACCAAATTGGCTATGCTCCCACCACAGGGAGAACCCATCGCTACTCCCACCTTCTGCAAGTAGAACTCACTGTAGGCCATAAAGAAATTGTAAGAAAGCACAAGGTCACTGAGCATAGTTACAAGATGGATTTCTCTATCAGGAGCATTGTGTTTCTTTAACACCAGACCCACCCATTCAAGTGCAACATTATGAGGTAAACTACTATACAGATCTTTCACGTCAATAGTTAAAACATTCGTATGAACATTGTATTCGACTGATCTAATATTCTCTAGGAAAGACCATGAATCTTTACAGATATGGTCCTCCTTGAGTACATACTTCTGAAGTATGCTGTCAACAATCTTAGCACAGGAATAAGTGGGTGAGCCTCTACTATCAACCAACAGTCTAAGTGGGGGGTTGTCAACACTCTTGTGTATTTTGGGAATCCCAAAAATACACGGATATCTTGGAAAAGAGGTAGTTAAATATCCATATACTTTTTGATCAATTCTGTTGTCAATAAATAGCTCTTCTATACAGTCTTTTATTATCTTATAGGCCCTATTGACTTCAGATCTCGAACTATGTTCATAAGTATTTGAATGTAATACCTCATTTAATCATGCCTGATAGTCAGATATACTAAAGACCACCAAGCCCCCACCTTTATCAGGTTTACAAAACCTGAGATTTTGAGATTTAAAAAAACGTAGGTACTCCTCCTCTGTTTTTGAGGTTTTGTGAAAAGTGTTGTTAGACCCTAGATACCTAATGTCTAACTCACAGCATTTCTCAAATAATTCTAAAGCTGGATGCAATGGAGGGTTATAGGTACTGGATACATACAACTGACCATAATCAGTAGGTGTAGAATTATTGCCCATTAGCAATGAAAATTCAATTTCCTAGTAAGAAGTTTGATGTCTAGAATGGGTTTGAATAACATTTGACACTAGGGGTAAGACAATTGTTAAACCTTTAGGCAACAACAATTCACATGCCAGTCAAAAATAGTAGTGCTAAAATTGTAAACTTGAAAGTAACAACCTCAACATGTGTTGATGTTAAGCTGTCGAGCAGTATCAGAAGCATCTGATTCAACAGGAGACATGACAGCTACAACATCAACAGAGAGAGGAGCAGCAATACAAGGAATTGATGTTAACTTATGGTGTATTATTTGTTGGTCCTCATAGTTTGCGGTTGTTGAAAGTTCCTGGTTTTTGGTCTCGCTGAAAATTTGAATGATAATTGGAATGGTGGTTAGAAAAACCATGGTGTACCACTAGATACACCTGCTCTCGAGTTGTTGCCCAGTGAATCACCAATGTCGTCATTGTCAAAATTACACCTAGGCAAAGCAACATTGTTGGAAAGGAGGTCCTGAGAAGGAGGACTACATTGCCCAACCCTGGTAACCGGACGGGCGTTAGAAACAGAAATGCCCTTCTTCCATGTCTGACCTAGTGGTGGATTTGAATATGCTAGGCCCTGCTTATAAGCATCACAGTCTCTTGATATTTTCTTTACCTTGTGGGACTGCAACTTAATCATGTGATTGTCAATACATTCAAACTTGTATCTATTGAACTCATAATCATTGACAATAGATTTGTCCAAGTCAATGATATGTTGAGAAAGTTCTTCTATCCAAACATTGTAGTGTTTCACAATTAAAGCTATTAATTCCAAGCCATGGCGGTCGAAAAGGTTTATCAGTTCTGCATGAAACACAGAACCGGCCTCAAGGCCAGTTGGATACGAAGAACGCCTAAGACCTTTAGGTACTATCCTTAGTGAAAGGCATTCAGTAAAGTAAGCAACTTCCAGTTGCAATTTTTTAAGTTTCAATAAACATGCGTCAAAAGATTTTAGTTTTGAAGAAATAGTGTTTACTACCTCATCAGAACTGTTAATGACACCAGATACAGTGTTATTATTGTTTACACCTTGCACAGGTACTTTAGAGAAGGTGTAACAGTTATTAATCCAACTAGGTACATTCATGTTATTAATTTTACCTTCTTGCCCGAAGTCGGAATGTAAAGGTTGTAAAGGTGGTGCCTTATCAGTGTTTATAACATCCAAGTTTGGTTCAACAACTGGCAAATGCGTGCTTCCCATAAGCTTTTCTCTTACACCAGTTGGAAAAAGGTGATCGCGTGTTAGCCCTACATTGGGCTTAATGACAGTAGTAGCATTAATATCCGTTGAAGTCCCCAAAGGAGCCTGAATCTTAAGGCTGTTCAAATCAGGCTGCCCCTGTGTACCAGCGGTACTTTCAGGTTCAATCACGATGACATCATTGTTAATGGAAGCAGGAAGCTGGAGGCAATCTGTTGTTGACTTGTTGTCGATATTAGGGCCATGTTCAGCAAAATCAGTAAACTCCAAGCCTCTAATGTTGTTGTGCTGCCCTTTGATTAAATTGACAGCTGATAAATATACTTCGCGAAATTCGCGGTGTTCAGCGTCGATTTTGTCCAATCTACAAAACAAGCTTTCAAGCTCAAAACTACAATTAGAAGGTGTTTCCAATAAGTCCCCGGCAGAAGTACTGGGTTTAAAAATTGCAGGTGTTTCCTGTGGTTCAAAGGAGTCGGAATCACTGCTCACACGCGTTGCCATGAGAAACCATAAACCAAGAAAGGCTAACAAACCAAGAAACCGAAACCGAGTGTAGCAGCAACTAACAAGTTTAATAGAAAACCAAATAAAGTCTTTAAAGCAGTACCTGACTTCTTCAGAACAAACATACATTAGGTTGAAACATACCATTTAACAATTTCAAAAAAGGAGCCTGTTCTTACGTAAGACGCTGAACCTACTACATCCATATTTAAAGCTACATACTCAATTATAAAATAAACCAATTAAAATTATAAAAGTAAAAATGTAACTTGTAAGAGCAACATAACAAAAATTTAAAACAGTAATGAAAAACTACTAACATTGAGAAAAATCATCTATTTAAACTTTTCAATTTCAACAAACTTGAGATTGAACACAGGTCATTAATACCAGGGTGGCTGTAAGCATTAAGCCTAATTTGCCAAACCAACTCGGCTTCTTCAAGTTTCAAAGGTCTAGGACCCCCTCTGCTATCACAAATGGCTTGATCAATCGCCAAAAACTTAAAAGCATGGCTATGGAACACTGAAATATGTTTTGCTAGGGCATTATCTAATTTAAGTTTTTTCATAGCATATATGTGTTCATAGATTATATAGAAGGCAGGACATAATGTGCATCTAGCTAAATAAATAACGAAAGAAGAATTACAATTAAGCTTGTGTCTTATTTTATAAAGAAAACCATTTAAATTAAAATAAGACACTTCTTCCACATGCTTACAGTAGTTACAATTTTGACACTTCCACATACCAGCATTAAATACTGGTAAGGGCATACTGCTCTCCAGGATCGTTTTGATGTTCCTCCCCTTCTTGAAAACTACCTTAGGCCTAGTACCCAATTTGTCGAAGACATTTGGATACAATTTAAAGAGTTCCCAATTTTTGTTAATAGTGTCAATGCAGACCTTACTGCCTATACTAAAAGTTGTAATAAACATAGGGGTTACTGCATCATCCTTGAGTTCTTGATAAGTTTGCTCACTCACTTGTATAATGTTGATGTTTAAGTTAGATGTACTGTGCGCAGGACTAGCAACCCTAATCTCGGTCACTGGGAGCAGTGGTTTGTAAAATAACTGACTCCTTTTGTCCGATATTTCTTTAATTAAATTGTCCAAAAGACAAACAGGGTAACCACGCTGTAAAAACATGTTTTCACATTCTTCACTAAAGTCGTCATCTAGACTAACCATCCTAGAGGCTCTGACTAATTGGCCTTTAACAACCGACCTCTTTTGGGAAAAAGGATGGCAACTAGTGAAGTGGAGGAAAGTATTAGAGTAAGTCTTCTTACGGTAAATTTTTGCTGTGTAGCAGTTATACTCAACATTTTTACTTAACAAAACATCTAGATAAGCTATACTGTCATGTAAACTCTAGAAAGTTAGTAGTGTTATTAAAGTACTGCAGGACAAATTTACTTGTCACCTCACTGACATTAATCAACATAAAGATGTCATCAAGGAACCTAGTGTAATAAATTACCTTGTCACGATATTGGTTGTTTTCAGAAAATACGAATTCAGATTCCCAGTGGGCCATAACCAAATTGGCTATGCTCCCACCACAGGGAGAACCCATCGCTACTCCCACCTTCTGCAAGTAGAACTCACTGTAGGCCATAAAGAAATTGTAAGAAAGCACAAGGTCACTGAGCATAGTTACAAGATGGATTTCTCTATCAGGAGCATTGTGTTTCTTTAACACCAGACCCACCCATTCAAGTGCAACATTATGAGGTATACTACTATACAGGTCTTTCACGTCAATAGTTAAAAAATTGGTCTGAGCATTGTATTCAACTGATCTAATATTCTCTAGGAAAGACCATGAATCTTTACAGATATGGTTCTCCTTGAGTACATACTTCTGGAGTATGCTATCAACAATCTTAGCACAGGAATAAGTGGGTGAGCCTCTACTATCAACCAACAGTCTGAGTGGGGGATTATCAACACTCTTGTGTATTTTGGGAATCCCGAAGATACACGGGTATCTTGGAAAAGAAGTAGTTAAGTATCCATATACTTTTTGATCAATTCTGTTGTCAATATATAATTCTTCTATGCAGTCTTTTATTATCATATAAGCCCTATTGACTTCAGATCTTGAACTATGTTCGTAAGTATTTGAATGTAATACCTCATTAAATCGTGCCTGATAGTCAGATATACTAAAGACCACCAAGCCCCCACCTTTATCAGGTTTACAAAACCTGAGATTTTGAGATTTAAAAAACCGTAGGTACTCCTCCTCTGTTTTCGTTAAGTTAAGTGAGGTTTTGTGAAAAGTGTTGTTAGACCCTAGATACCTAATGTCTAACTCACAGCATTTCTCAAATAATTCTAAAGCTGGATGCAATGGAGGGTTATAGGTACTGGATACATACAACTGACCATAATCAGTAGGTGTAGAATTATTGCCCATTAGCAATGAAAAATTCAATTTCCTAGTAAGAAGTTTGATGTCTAGAATGGTATTGACAACATTTAGACACTTGGTAGGGACAAATGTTAAACCTTTAGGCAACAATTCAACCATGCCAGTGTCAAATTTAGTAGTGCTAAAATTGTAAACTTGAAAGTCCCCCGATATAATAAGTAATAGTTATTTAATATGCTCAAGTTGATACAGAATACAGTGCAGATTACATAATGATTATTGTACATTAGGAGGAATGTTAAAAGACCCTGACAGGGTATGCAAAGGAATAGATCTGGAATGCAAAAAGCAGCATAGGTTTTAGTAAAATGCAGGCTTCTGCTATTACAGCACATAGGTATTTCGACACAAAATTGAGAAGCAGACTTCTATTATCAAAGGCAAATGCACAGGATTATTAGTTAATACTTTTGCTGAAGATTTACAGAATCAAGTTAATACAGTACATGGTAATTATGTTTCCAGATGCATACATTATAGGTGTAAAAAAGAGTTTAAAGCTGGTTATTACCAAATTAGCATGGAATTTGTTGCATAGAATATGTAATACTAGCTATAAGGCATGCTAAAGAATTGCTCAGTTAAATTAAATCATAAAGTTAAAAGATGTCAATGCAGAAGAATTTCATATAATTAACAGGCCATAAATGCTCAGGTGACACCTAGTGGTCAAAGCAAAGATTACAACTAAATTTGCCAGAAAAAAAGAGTAATTATTTTATAGCTGCTCTATATTAGTTCTACGGATCATTATAGTACTCTTTACTGACTATATTAATAGGTTCATAGGTAGGTACTAGGCTATTGGCCCTAGGGCCTATATAAGCCTAGCCAAAATATGTACCCTGGCTTTCGCCACCCAAGAAAATTATTTTCCTGTGTCCCTGTCGAGCAGAGCCACAGAAGTGATCCCTGGGGTGAATTTCCCATTTCCCATCCAATCATCAAGATTTTTCTTGAAGAGTGCTAATGAGGAGCTCTGTTTGACATAGATAGGTAGTCTGTTCCAGAGTATGGGAAGTCTCTGGGACAGGAATCTATCCCTCCAGCATGTTCTGTTTATTGTGGTGACAAGGTTTAGGTCCCTAGAGCATGTAGCTCGGAGGGATGGGGATTTCTTTAAGTGGAGCATGTCCAACAGTTCGGGTTTGACATAGCTTTGTATGTTAGGCAGAGATCGCCCCTGAGTAGACGATATACGATGGAGTAAAGCTGTAGTTTTTTGAGAAGGTCTGAGTAGGGCATCTGTTTGAGGCCAGTAATCCTCTTTGTGAGGTATTTCTGTGGTCTTTCCAGTTGTTGTAGATGTCTTGTGAGGTACATACCAAAAGGGGCATTGTACTCTATAATGGGTCTAATGAGTGATGAGTAGAGGGGAACAATGACCTCTTTTTTTCTGGATGACAATCCTTTTGTGATGAGATGAGCCACATAGAAGGATTTCCTGACCACTGTGGCAATGTGATTATCAAAGGAGAGACTACTGTCCACCTGTGTCCAAAGGTCTCGTATCACATTTTCGGCATTAAGTAGACTACCAGCTATGTGGTAGTTTATGGGTACAGAGTTTTTACCAAAGGGGATGACAATGCACTTTTTGGCATTGAGCTTCAGGCCATCGCTTTGACACCAGGTATCTGTCTCAGTGAGGCCCTTTTGTAGTTTGTCCACATCATTAGGAGTTTCGATTATGGCTCCTAGTCTGCAGTCATCTACAAACTTTGTTAGCCAAAGACCTTCTGTGTTAGCCTGCACTTCAAAGAAGTAGATACCAAACAGGAGAGGACCCTGATTTAAATTTATAAATTTATAGATTTATAAATTAATTTCAAAAGCAAAAAAGAAGTTTAAGGATTTCAGGGACTGTTGTAAAAACATATATATTTTTGCCAGAATATATCCTACATAAATATATTTAGTAAATATCTAATATTTTAAATTTACTACAAGTAGATCCTTGCTCAGGTATCTCAGCAGAGGTTGTAAGATCACGTTTCACTTAAATGTAGTTTGTTATACATAATACAGTATTCCCTTTGGCTTGGCCTAGAAGTGCAGTCATATTAAAGCAGGAGTATATATTAATTTTATGCATTCAGTTTCAGTAAGTGCAGTTTCAACAGAAGGGAATGTTTCAGGTAAATAACTTTAAGACCAAAACACTGATAAGGATGAGATGTGCTAACAGAGTGTACAGAACACCTGGTATAGAAATAGAACATGTTTACATAGTACAATGCTTGGGAGCCAAGGTTAAAGAGATGTACACAACTTGTAGGACATTTACAGGGTTTTAGCATTATGAAGGATACTTTCTAAACAGATGTCAGTTCAGTTTGCAATGACAAAAGTCAGTCAGTCAGTCAGTGAACGCAGCTCAGTTAATTACTGAAATTCATGAGATTAAGTACAGACATTTAGGACTGCTATGCTGAAAGTCAATACAATAAGTTTAGTATGATTACAGAAATCAGGTCAAATGTCCAGAAGTCCACCAAATACAGAAAACAGTATTAATTTTGCCATTCAGCAGGAAAGGAACAACTTTGAGTACAGAAGCTATGGAAAGTGTAATGAATAGAGAAGCTATGGAGAGTATAATTCAGCCTGTTTCAGTTTATCAGCACTGTTATTTGAGACAGTAACATTTTATTAGGCTATTGATGAGATAATAAACCACCATTATGAGGTTTAAGTGAGTGCAGACTTTTATTCCAAAAGGTATATGAAGATTTGGCACATTAATGAGAAACAAGGATATTTTGGCACTTAGTCAGCTCTGATCAATTACAAGATAAAAACATTTCTTCCATTTATTTCCAGTTTGGAGCCATGGTGGTGCAGCAGTTAGCGTTGTCGCCTCACAGCAAGAGACTTTTCCGTTCGATTCTCGGCTGGAGTGCCTTTTGTGTGGAGTCTGCATGTTCTCCCTGCGGTCGAGTGACATTAAAGACATGCATGTAGATGTGAACGTGAATGGGTGTGCCTTCCTTGAAGTTTGGGCATTGGGCTGGCAACTTGGTACTGTAAAAATCCACTGCCAATCATTCGCGGACCAGAGTTCCTCTGTGGTGACCCCTAACCGGGAAAAGCCAAAAGGATATATTTCCAGTATTTCAAGTATCATACATTTCTTTCAATTCTTGTATATAGATCTGCAATCATAGATTGCATACATATCTACTGATCTTATTAGATCCAAACATAGTGAAATTTTGAAGATGTGAGGAGGAGAAGTCCAAGGTGACATCTTTGCTTAGTTTTGCTTAGTTTTTAGATGCATTTCAGTATCAAGTGGGACTGGAAATCAAACCAGAAGTGGACAAAAGTCAGACAACAACTGCTTGTGCTAAAAAAGTAAAAGAAAAAAATATAAGGAGAAAAAAAGGAAAAGTGGAAAATCCATGAATATTGTGTTGGCTATTATTTGACACAGGCATGGTTAAGAAGATGTGAACTGAAACCAAGAGATAAATGGGTAATAGCAGAACAGGACAGTGGGTTATATTCACATTGGATTACAAAATCCATTAAAAAATTAGGAGAAACAAACAAATGCTGGTTGTGTAAAAAAGAACTGGAAACAATTAATCATCTTGTTGCTGGTTGTCATCCACTGATGACAGAGGGCCTATATACTGAAAAGCACACTAATGTGGCAAGACAGGTGCATTGAGGAGTGTGCAAACACTGCAATATAGAAATAGCTGAGATGCATTGGAAACATGAACTACAAAGCATTATAGAGAATGATGAAGTATACATCATATGGAATCACCGTTAGCAAACAGTTCAAAAAATAGATGCGATAAAAAGAGATAGCAGTCCATGAAAAACAATCAAAATGCAGTGTAGCAGGAGCAATGGGTTTAATAAAAAGAATTTACTTTCATAGTGACATATGTTACCAATTCAGGTAATCCATTATGAAATACAGAAGGAGGCAGTTCTGGTGCAATGAAGAACTCTCTTGGTTATCATCAAAGACTAAAACAATGCTAATTTCATGAACTCTAATTGTACCTTGACTTATGTGGTCTATTTCTGTCATGGTATTAGAAACCCAAAAGACTTGGAGTAATTAAATCAAGAGAAGGATAAGGTAATGAATTTTATTTATATACTGATTTGTTAACCAGGTAAGGGCACTTGTCCTTGAACCCCTTTCAGTCACATCCTAGGTGCAAATGTAGTAATGGAATATACAGATTAGAAGAAAAAGTATAAGAACATCAAATCAAAGGATGCATTAGTCAAGACGTTTGTGCAAATCAAAAGGTGCTTTACTTTATACATGTTGTAAGTTGTTGAAGTACAAATTCAGAATAGTTCAACAAGGTTAAAATAGATATGTACATATTTGCAGGAAGGGAACTACACTGAAATAACCTATAAGTTTCCCTTTATGTTGTTGTGTTAAACTCTGATTGAGTAAGGCTGCAAGTAAAAGAGAGGGTAAAAATAGCTCTTATCTGCATTCTTTCTATGATATCCTTCTAAAGAATGTTAAAAAAACAGGTTCAAGTGGGCCATTTTTTGTATTACCACAGGTGAATCACCCACTTACTGGCTTTTTCTTAAAACTCCATGTCCCATGCTGGTGATACTCATATTCATGCCCCCACCGTGGGAGGGAGGGGGGGCACTCCTTTCTCATCCTGCTGCTTCTCATCCTGATTCCATGCTAGTATTGTAAAACAGCATGGGAAGTGATATGCTCATGAGGTGCTGTCCTTTTGAGGAGATGTTAAACTGAGTCACCATCTCCTGATGTCAGTAGTACTGCAGACAGAACACAAACAACTTTACAGCATGTAGCTTGCACATCAATATGTATGTATACCTTTAAGAAGTTTTCTAAGGGCTTGCACAAGTGTATAAATACTGAGCACGTGTGAGCCTGACTGCCATTTTGTAGTAAGCTGTTGAGATGTAAGCATGCATTTCTGTATAGTCTGTCAGTTAATCAGTTTGTTTATATTTTGTACTGCTGCTATCCATCCTGTTGTGTTTCTTTGTAATAAAGCATATAAACGAACTACCCCGCCTGTTTGTCTTCAATGGTAAAACAAAACAAGCTACATAGCTGGTGATCTTCATCCATCTACCTGTTTCAATCAAAGTATGGACATATTACAAAAGACAGAAATAAAATTCTCAGACTTGTTCTCACTCACAGTTATCATAACTGACTTACTATCTTAAAATCCAAATGGCTCCCAGTCCGTGTTAGAATATCCCCTTTACTCAAAATGCTCAATATTAAGTTAATCAGTAATGACTGCTGTCCCACTTTAAAAAAAAATGTTTCTTTTTAGAAGGGATTCTGTTCTGTATGCAACTCCAATGACATTCTTCTAGCTAGATCTCCATTCATATTAACTAAGGTCAAATTTAGTCAAATTTGCACCTACAGCTGGGAACTCAGTTCCAGAAAACATCATGGCTGAAGCTAACATTTAAGGCTTCAGGAAACAATTCATAAAACACCTCAAACATGGATCAGAGTTCTCTTCCATTTTATCCCTAGATAAAAATCACCCACTACAGTCTGTAAAATAGATCTTTCAAAGCTGATTATTTGACTACTTCTCTGCCCTCCTTCTTGTCCTTCTCTTTACCTTTCAGTTCTCTTCTTTACACAACCCACACCTTTATCTTCTTTTCTCATCCTACTGTGTTCCCCATTGCATTGCTTCCAAATTTACCACAATCTATCTCAGAAAATCTTCATATTGTAATGTCTCCCTACCATTGTACCTGACTTTACTAGAGATGATATCTTTCAGCTATAATTTGGTGCTATAATGTCACAATGCTACTATTCCTCTCACTTTTTCATTTCTTATCATCTTCCCGCATATGAAAAAAACTGATTTTTTTATTTGACACTGGAATGTCACAAGAAATTGAATAAGCTTAAAATGGCCTGCTAGTCTGGTACTTACCTATGAACTTATTAATTGTAAACATTTAAGATGAAATGTTATTTTCATAATGTTAAATGTGTGTGTGTGTGTGTGTGTGTGTGTGTGTGTGTGTGTGTGTGTGTATGTATGAATATGCCAAAACTCTTGTCGTATACTGAATATTTGTTTTACAGTTCTTGTTTTACTCATTATATAATACCTTCAAAGTCCAAGTCATGCCTAAAAAGTGAGCACTAGTGTACTTACCCAGTTAACAGAAATATAAATGAGTGAAACTCCTCACCCTCATTTGATCTGGATGAGCATTCTCACCCAACCCACTGCCCTGTATTTGGATTGTACAGCTGTAGAATAAGCAGGTTGCACCCCTGAGGTGTTGCCTTCAGGTAAAATCCTAAACTGATATCCTAGCATACCTATGTTGGTGGTATCTCAAGTTGTGGTTGGATATCATCTTCCTGTCTTGGAGCTTGCCTTACTTGTCCTATCATAGTACTGGAGTGCATAAGGAGGTGTGGCTTTTTTAAAGTGCCATTCTCCAAATAATATGTTGAAATGAGGTGTCTCCTTCTGATAATATGTTAAAATGATGTGCTACCTGATCACTTAGGTTGTTAATCAACTGGAACATGCACTAACCTGTGTGCAGCTGTTACTTCTCCTCCCTCACTGCTGTTTTTCATCATCAGTCCATCTTGATACACATCTTCATTACATCCTGGTAGTCTTCATCCCTGTGTCATCCTAGTACTGTAATGTGATATAAAGGGTGTGATACATATCTTGAGATGCTGTTCTTTGGGTAAGATGCTAAAATAATGTCCATATGACCATGTTGGTGGAATCACAGCTGGAATATACAGTAACTGGTGATCTTATCTCCATGCTGCTGGTGTTTTTCCTCATATCATCTGATCTGGGTCCTCATACTATGCTGGTGTCATCAACCTAGTGCCATCCTGATGAGCAGTGTCATTCTAGTTCTTCTAAATCCTGCTCCATCCTAGGGCTATAGAGCAACAAACTGGGGGAGCTATACATCTGAGGTGCTATCTGTCTAAAAAGGTGTTAAAATGAGATTTGCTCTAATTACCTCCTCTGTAGTTTTGATGTAATATTCATATAGTACACTATAACTTCTGTCCTTCTTTCTCCACACTTACTATGTTCTGCATCATCATTCCATCCCTGTACACATCATCATCCCATCCAGGTGGTCCTCTTACTTGTCTCATTATAGAACTGTAATGCAGCATTAATGAGTGTTGCACTGCACGGGAATTGACAGTCTGATAATGTGTTAAATTGATTTCCCATTTGACTATGTTGGAGCAGCTTAGCTGGAACATATAATTACCAGGATACTACTTCTACACTTTGAGCTATAGTGCCAGCCTGCTGGTGGTCAACTTTATGCCATCCAAATGCACTTTGTCATTCTGGTTTCACTCGACCTTGCTCCAACCTATGTCTGAAGAGGAGCATATTGGATGAGCTGTACTCAGAAGATGCTATCCTTTTCATAGGATCATAGGTTCATAGGATGATACTAGGCTATTGGCCTGGAGGCCCTTATAAGCCTAGCCAAGAATTTTACCCATGTTCCCTCAAAATCAGCACCTGTTTCTTGTTTCCCCTGTGCAGCAGGGACACAGGTGGGATCCTAGGGGTATATTTTCTGTTTCCCATCCAGTCGTCCAGGTTCCTCTTAAAGAGGACTAGAGAGGTACTCTGCTTCACATGGAGAGGGAATCTATTCCACAAATGGAGGAGTCTTTGGGATGCAAATCTATCCCACCAACAAGTTCTATTAATGTCACAGACCAGGCTAAGGCATTGCATGTGGGCTGCACGAGTGGAGCTGGTTTTAATGATATGCAGCAACTTCATCAAGGCTGGGTCATAAATGGCCTTGTATGCCAGACACAGGTCACCTCTAAGCAGTTTGTATGAGACTGAGTAGAGGGACAGGGTTTTTAGCCTATCTGTATAGGATAGGTGTTTGAGACCCTGGATTTTTCTGGTCAGGAACCTCTGTGGTCTCTCCAACTGCTGCATGTGCTTGGCAAGGTACATGCCAAAGGGGGCATTGTACTCAATAATGGGTCTGAGAAGGGAGGAGTACAGCAATGTTATGACCTCCTTGTTCCTGAATGAAATACCCTTATTTATGAGGTGGGGCATGTAGAAAGCCTTCTGTACAATAGAGGCAATGTGGTGGTCAAAAGTCAGGTTGCTATCAACCTGGGTGCCCAAGTCCTTCATGTCTGATTGCATGCTTAGTATGTTGTTATTAATGTGATAATTAGTGGGGATGATATTTTCCCCAAAGGGGATAATGATGCATTTCTTGGCATTCAGTTTGAGGCCATGCTTCTGGCACCAGTCATTAGTTTGGGTAAGGCCCTCTTGGAGGATGTTCACATCACTAGGGGAATTTAAGACACTACCCAGCTTGCAGACATCTGCAAACATGGTCGGCCACAGACCACTAGTTTTGGCTTGCACCTCAGAAAAGTATATCCCAAACAGTAGAGGCCCCAAGACCGATCCTTAGGGTGCACCACTCATTACGGGTCTACTACTAGAGGTGGCTTTCCCTGCTTTGACTGAGTGGGTTCTACCAATGATCCAGTTAGTTACCCATCTGGTAACTGGTATCTGGTAAATGATATACCCATCTGGTACCATGAGATGTTAAACTGAGGTCCCACCTCAGTAACGATACACTTGCCACCATATATGTGTTGTGGCATCAGACTGTACATCATGATTCCACACAGCCTTGTGCTGTTTATCCATATTCTATCTTATTGCAATGCAGCACCTATTAGACTGCTGGACTGCTGAAGTGTTACAATTCAGGTAAGATGTTATACTAAAATTATACATGCCAACATTGGTTGTAGCTCAGATGAAAAACTAACCATTGTGTAGCTGGTACTGCTCATGTCATCCTGGTAGTCATCATTCTTACTGCCAGATCCCTCGCCCCCTTCATTGTCACAGATCAGATAAGACGCTTACAATTGTTTAAGTGTCTCTTCTCATCATCCTGCTTGTCCTCATTCTTAATACCCCTGGCTTTGCATCCCCATCTGCTCTTGATTATCCTTGTCCTGTCCTGGTGTGGTAGGGTAGCATCTCATGGTGCTACACTGCTGTCTTCTTATCATCCTGATTGCCCTCATTCTTAAAAGCTCTGGGTTTGCATCCCTAGCCATTCCTGATTATCCTTGTCCTGTCCTGGTGTGGTAGGGCAGCATCTTATGCTGCTGCACTGCTGAGTTGATGACTTTTTAATAAGAAGTTTTCAGCTAACCACTTTACTGAAGGTAACTTTGCTGAAAAATATACTTGTCAGTGGTTTATTCAAACTCCTAATCCTATTTGCATAGTTTTCATTCTCATACCATTTAATGCCAACCAGATTTACATGCCCAATCCAGTTCTCCAAATTGTTATTTCATCTAAGGGATGTACAACATCTCACAGGATGAGCTGCCTTCCTCAGGGCTGTCTGTCTGAAATGTTGTAAGCTGAGGCCCCATCTGATCATGATGTAGTCAGTTTAAGTAGAACAAACACTTTATGTAGTGTAGGCTATGCTCCTTGTTCCATTATGATGGTATTCATCTTCATACACTATAGATGTACATCCTGAGCCCAGCCTTGTGATTTTCATCTTTTTTTTTTTTGCAGTTTCATTTTGAATCTTAAAAAGTCCATTCTCTTCACGTTTTCATATTGAAAAGATCTGTTATACTTTCAGTGTTAAGAATTTTTTAACTGATATCCATGTTAAATAGTATTGAATCATATGAGCTCATCAAAAATGTTTTATAAGTATAAAGTAGCACATTTTAGCCATTCTGTGATCTTCTAGGCTGAAGTTGTTAGCAAGTTGTTGATAAGTGTTCTGCATTTTGTCCATTTGTTTCATGTTATGAGAAGCAGTGTGGTAGCACTTGTGGAGCACACAAATGTGTATCTGTTGCTCCTCATCCTTTGTCCTTCTGAATGGACACATTCATCAGATTCTGGTGCTGCTACTTCTTTCCCATGTTTTTTCTACACACAGCATGGGGGTGTTAGATGCAGCAAATGTAAGAACTGGAACTATGCCACAAATCTGTATCATATCTGTATCACGTGGATGATGATGTGGAAATCACTGGTTGTGGCACTTCATGTCTCAGAATTTATATATTTATGAATCATGTCACCAGCTTGTTTCTCTGATTTGCATACAGAGAAATGCTCATTTTAATAATGTTGCTCATCCCCATGTCAGTATACCACTATTAGCATATGCTTGCTTGCAGATATGGTGCTCAGCCTCCCCCACTCACAGTCAGTTCCTGCTGGTGGACACTTGTCTCGCAAAATTATCACACAAAGTAGCAATTGTTTCTGAATGAAATTGTCTCTTGTTTAAGGAAGGAGTTGAATTTAGTGCCTCTATGCATGTTGAAGAGACCTAGCTGCATGCTTATAAAGCAAGGCACATCAACACCTTTATTGGTGGCCATTTTCTTATGTCTTTAGCTCAGTTTTAGTCAATTTATGTACTTTGGGTTTAAGGAGTTTTGGAATTAAATGCTACTGCTTTATTTACTGTGATGGAGAAGGGCAATTATGTTTACACTATAATTTGATCAAGATGGAGCGTCTGAATGAATGACTAATACATATATTTTACATTGCTTATGATGATTAGAGGACTTGAACATGCACTATGAAAGGTAGTATACACTGCACTTATACATAACTCAGAAGGAAAGCACCTGCATAGGGTAGCATGTGTCCAACAACCTAATATAATTAAATCAAGCTGCAGCATAAAATACAAAGAATTATTACAGGGTAGTGGGGTTGGTTATTGAAGTCCAAATGTTTCACATAATATTTGCTAAATATTTTGGCATTTTTTAAATAAAAATTCTACAACTTTCTAGTGGCTCTACGATAAGTTGGATGGAACATGCAATTACTGGCACTTATCTTCTGCTTCTTATTACATGCTATTGGTCTTCACGTTCCTACAGTCCAAATGTCCATTCTTATCTCGGCAAAAAGCTCTTCAATCTTGTCTCATCCCAGTGCTATAGAGAAGCATAAGAAGGCTCAACACACCTGAGGTGCCGTCCTTTAGTTAACATTGTAATGTGCGATCCTGACACTTAAAGGATATTTCATTAGGAAACTGTTCCTACTTGTGTGCAGTTTCTGCTCTTACACTCTTACTCCTCCTCATCACTCCATTTGGTACAATTTCTCATCGTGCCTGGTGCTCCTTATCCTTGGGACACTTAAATAAGCATGAAAAGGGGTGCACTGTACATAAAGAGATGTTAAATTATGTCTCCCCTGACCATGTCTGAGGTAGGTCCGCTAGAGCACAGAATGTTCAGTAAGATACTGATGCCTCTAATCAGTTCTGCTGCTCCCTATCCTCATATCATCATATGAGGATCTTCATACCTTCCTGGTGCTCCTCATCTACTTGTTATCCTGCTGTGCATCACCTTTCCACTTCTCCACATTTCTATTCTATCCTTAGGCTGTAGAGCAGCACAGTAGATAAAACGTACCCATTAACTGGTGTCCTTATAAGCTGTTAAGCTAAGATATCATCATCATAGGTAGTCACATCTTCCTGGTAGTAGTGTGAAGCAGCATAACAGGGTATTGCATGGTTGAGGCAATGTCCTTTAAAATGGAATTTACACTAGAGCCTCATATGGCCACATTAATGGCAGTTCAGCTGGCACAGTCACTTCCAGTCTGTACATCCTGCTCATCATTCAGTCTCAGTGGTCCTTGTCCTCATCCTCAGGATATGTATTCAAATCCATCTGTGCTTCTCATATCTGTCTCGTCTTTTTTCTGCACAGAAGTGTATGAAATTGCTGCAGTCCTGAGCTGCGGCACTTCAGATAAAATTTTAATGAGACACCCTATCTGATCATTTTGGTGTATCACGAGTGAAACACATACTTACCTGTGTACAGATGGAGCTCAGATACACATCATCTAATCCTGATGGTTCTCCTTCTTGAATTATACTGTTGCTGTACTAGTACACTAGCATAATTGGAATGCATCATTCTTGAGGTGCTGTCCTTACCATACTATATTAAAATGCCCCCCCTTTAACCAAACTGTTAATATTCTTACTGACTCTTACATATACTAATATGCAGTTTGTGGGTATTTGCCATCATTGCTGCTTCTCTTCCTTGTATCATCTGGATATAAAATCATCATCCCAACCTGATGGTCCTCATCCCTCTCCTGTCCTAGTGCTGTAGAAATGTTTAAGCACATGGGATGGTCCTTTCAGGTAAGGTGAAAACTGAAGTCCCATTGGATGATATAGACTGTAGCTCAAGTCAAACACATCATTGTCTACTTGCTGTTCCTTTCCTTGTCTCCTCCAAATGCGCATCTTCATTGTTGTCCCATCACTCTGCTGTAGACCAACTTGCTGGTTTCTTGAAGACTCAAGTGCTGTGCTTATACTGTACTGGTACATAAGCAACACAAGATGTAAAACTGAGGTGCCATCCCTTCACAATGATGGTAGTGCAGGTTAAGCATGCAATCTGCTATGTGCGGGTGGTTTTCACCTCCCATCCTGGTATAGCTCACAGTTTGTCCTCCTTTCATGTTGGTGTTATACAGAAGTCTGCAGTTTGGTTCTATACTTGATAGATGATCATCTTTTTTACATGATTTTAAATTGGGGTTCAGTGAGAACACCTTTGAGTGTCAGGTGTAAAATGCCGATGTTTAGATAGCACTCATCCCATCACAATGATACTTATATTCATACAGTAGGGAGTCACATACTTAACCAGTTCTGGCTGTTTTCATACAATCTCATGTCACATAGGTGGCAATGTCTTTGTAACATGGCCTGTCTCATCCTTGAAATTTCCCAGACTATCTCTTGGCCTATGAAGGATGCCATAATACTGCGGTGATATCCTTCAGGCATGATGTGATGTGAAATGTGGCACAGCTCTTGCTGTTTGAGTGACAGAGGGAACATTTTATGTCTATGAGCTGATCCTTCAGGTATGATGTGATGTGAAATGTGGCACAGCTCCTGCTGTTTGAGTGACAGAAGAAACATTTTATGTCTATGAGCTGTTGCCCAGTAATAAGTATTCTCTGTAGGCTGCTGTAGATAGCTATGGTTTTGTCAAATTCACAATTCACAAATTAACAAATGGTGGGATGTGCAATAACCCCCTTCCCTTTTAGTGACAGAGGACACAATTTGATGTCCATGGGCTATTTCACTATTTCACAATAACAAGTAATCTCAATTGGCTGTTGCTCATAGGTTTTGCCATTGCATAGCACCAGTTCTCAGTGGTGTGGCACGTAGAAGAGTTCTTGCTGTTTGAATGACTGAGGACACTATTTGATATCAAAAGGCTATTTCACAATAACAAATAACCTCGGAATGCTTCTGCTTATAGGAGCAACCTCTGCATATAGCCAGTCCTTAGTGATGTGACATGAATCAGAGATGCTCCTGCTTGAGTGACACAGGACACAATATGATATCCATGTGCTATTGTTCAATAACATATAATCTGAGCTGGCTGTTGCACACAGGTACAAGTTTTGGATAGGGCCGTTCTCAGTGGGGTGTCATGCGGCAGAGCTCCTACTGTTTTGAGTGATAGATGACACAATTTATTGTCCACAGCCATTGTATAACAACAGACAATCTCAGTAGGCTACTGCTCATATGTATGGCTCTTGCCATGCTCTCAGTAATGCGATGTGTGACAGCTCTCTTGCTGTTTGGGTAAGAGGACGCAATTTGATGTCTATAGGCTATTGCACAGTAACAAATAATATTAATAGGCTTCTGATCATTGGTATGTTTTTCCATAAGGCCATTACTCAGTGGTGTGTCATGTGGCAGAGCTACAGCATTTTCAGTGACAGATGATACAATTTGATGTTGATGAGCTAATATACAATACCTTACAATCCTAGAAGGCTGCTACTCACAGGTACAGCTTTTGCATATGGCTTATTCTTGGTGGTATGTCTTGTGGCAGACCATCTGCTGATTGCCAGAAGACACAATTTCATCTATACAGGCTATTCAACAGTAACATATAATCTTAGTAGGCTGCGTCTCACAGGTACAACTTTTACATAGGAGCAGCTCTCAGTAGTGTGATGTGCAGTAGAGCTCCAGCTGTTTCAGTGATCGGGACACAATTTGATGTTTATGGGTTACTGTGCAATAAATAATTTCAATAAACTAATGCTGACAGGTAGAATGTTTGCATTATGGCAGTTCTCAGTGGTATGTTTTATGACAGAGTTCCTGCTGTGTTACTGACAGACGACACAATGTCTTGTCCACAAGCTGCTGTTGCATAGTAACCTATAATCTGAGCAGGATGATGCTCACAGGTCCAGCTTTTGCAGATGATTAGTTCTCAGTGGTGTGATGTGCAGGGTCTGCCCTGCAGAGGATGGTGGTGACAGAGTGGATGTGGAGACCTAACTCTTTTATATCTACCTTTCTATGTGAAACATTCTTACCTGTATATATTTGTTGCCTTTCCTTCCCTAACTACTTCTCATCATCATTAATCCATTTTCAAATTTAAATCCATGTCTTCCCAGTTTGTGGATATCTCAGATGGATCAGACATATAGATTTTGCTCATCATGCCTTTATTCTAGTCTTTTCATAATTCCTTTCTAGAACAGATCTTATCCAATCATAGTTAACTTTATGTGTGCTGCATCCATTAAATCAACTGATGCACACTGTACAGATGAAGTGCCATCTCTCTGACAGGATGTTAGCTGATGTCCTAGCAGACTACTTACTTAGTTGGTACATACGTACGCATGTGCACATGTGCGCGTGCGTGCGCACACACACACACACACACACACACACACACACACACACACACACACACACACACACACACACACACACACCCACAAACTTACTAGTGTTTAGCTAATACTCCCTTTCCCATACTGGTACTCTATAGCTGAGCAGCTTAAGGGGGTTGCTGAACTCATTTGGTACATTGCTTTAGAAAAGAAGTTAATCTAAGATCTAATCTGACCACATTGGTGGCAGCTCTTGTGGTACATACCAATATGATCAGATTAGATCTTAGATTAACTTATTTTCTAAAGCAGTGCACCAGAGTGTTAATCTAAGATCTAATCTGATCACATTGGTGGCAGCCCTCATAGTACATGCCAGTGTGTAGCTTGTGCCCCTCATCCTATCCTCTTGAAGTTTTATCCTTGCCAAATTCAAATGGATACCCTCATTCCATGCAAATTTTCCTCATTCATCTTACAACCTCATGTTAGAGGACATGCAGAGTCACTGTTGTACTCCTGATATAATACTTTTTTACATTTGATTCCTTCAAGCCACGTTGGTGGTAGTTCTAGATGAACACACACTGGACAGTATGAGGAGTGCTTCCCATCCAGTATTGGTGCTCCTCATCCATATCTAATCAAAATGTATTACTTTTCCTTAGCCTGATGTACATCATCCTTAACCATTTTGTTACAGAGTACATAAGGTGGGGTGCTGGCCTAATAGTCCTAAAAGTCTGTCCTTCAAAATGTTATTAAAAAGGTGCCAAGTTATAATGTTGTAATAACTCAGGTGGAACACACACCGTTAACACTGCTTTCATAGCGCTGCTCATGCTATGTTGATGCTGGTCCATCTCACATCCTTCAGAAGTGCTTTTCATTCTCATGCTGCTATGACTCATCCTTGCATCTTGATACAGCTACTGTAGAACATGGAGGATTGCAGCTGTCCTTAGGTCTCATCCATTTGATAATATGTTCATTTGAGATCTTATCCGATTATGTGGTGGCAACTCTGATGGTGCATGTCTCTTCTAGTCTGTAGCTGGCATTTTTCATTCTCATACTATCTGGTTTAACATCCTCATCTCATCCTAGTGATCAGCAACCATGTCCTTGTATTATTATTAGAAAATATTTTAGGGTACTTTCTTCAGTTAATATGTAAATCTGCAGCCCCATCTGATCAGTACTGCCCCTGCACTGAGATCATTTATCTAGGTCACACCAGTTCCCCTACTAGTCCCAAGACTTTCTCTCTTGTCTCCTATCATACTTGGGAGTGCTGTTTGCTGGCAGCAGATAGCACTCCAAATAAAGCTACCTGTAGCACCTTCTCCTGGCATCCGTCAACTTGGTCCTGCTTCATACAACCTCAATGTTCTCCTCTGACAGGTTATAGAAACCTACATGCACCACTACACGTGTACTCTCTTCTCCTTTGGTGATCATCTTGGTGACTTCCTGCATATTTTTTGAGACTAACCACAAGTTTTTTTTTACTGATATCCAGTCTCTCCTTTCTCTATATTTAGTCTCTTAATCTTCTTTGGGCTGACTGTCCAACAACCACTTTTGTCTTCTCTATCTCCTCAATCAGTTCCTCACTTACTTTGCCATTACCTCTTCAATCTGCAAGCGTCTGCTTCCACTTCCACCACCTGAACCCTTCTTACTGTTGTCACAATGTCCATGGGCTGCATCTGGTCCCCTTCCCACATCTCCAGGGTTCTCCTTAAAATATCTCTGAAATGGTCAGTCTCTGCTGCCTGTCTCTACTATTTTGCTGAATGCCCTCCCTGACAATTTCTGCCCTGATCACTTTGCAGTGCTGACTCACATATAGTCTTTTCTGTCTCTGTCTCACCTTTTTTGCATTGACACAGCTCTTCACATCTGTTTTTTCCACACTAGATTCCTTCTGGTTGTCTCCCTTTTTATGTCTTCTACTTTCTCCCTTACTACTGTGTCACCTCAGTGTTTTGAGCTCCTGTGACAACATCTGCCTATAGCCACTTATGCTCAGTATTTTTCCCCCCATATCTTTTCCTACCTCCATTTGCTGTCTAACTATCACTTACCCCTCTTCAGTCTTACCCTATCTTTTCTCACCTAAATGACAAGTCCACATCTATCTCTAACTCAAATACTCTGTCATGAAGTTATGCCATTCTTCTGCAAACTCCACATTCTCTGCCAGGTCCTTGTGCCAAACAGATGTTGAACATCTTATTTAATTCACAGATATTTCTCTCTCTCTCTCTCTCTCTCTCTCTCTCTGTCTCTGACTTCTTGACCTGCCTTTGCTACAACCTTTATGTGTCAGTCTTGCAGGTCTCACTTTTTTCCTTTCTATTTTGTTCTGTTGATATACTTTTTTAACTCATCTAGGTGTTCTACTTCAAATGTTATCACTGACATACCCAACAGATGCCATGCAAATAACAAAATGAAAGGCAATTTAGATTAGATGACACAGATATCATGTGATTTACTTAAAAAATGTCTTTATTCGTACAACAGATCTACTATGCTAACTGACTTTTTCTGGTGCAGATGTTTAACAAGTCTTTAGAAGCAGTTCATAACTAGTACTATTACAAAGTCAGAGAAACTCTCAAAGACACTGTCTTTCAAAAGCAGGCTGTCATAGCTGGCCTTAGTCATAGGCTAACTAGGTGGCCGCTCTATTAGGGGCACTTTTCCAGTATTTATATGGTGTAGATAGACCAGGATGGGGCACTG
Organism: Protopterus annectens; assembly: GCF_019279795.1. Taxonomy (NCBI): domain Eukaryota; kingdom Metazoa; phylum Chordata; order Ceratodontiformes; family Protopteridae; genus Protopterus; species Protopterus annectens. The sequence goes on from NC_056737.1 coordinate 1,283,240,588, forward strand.
GGTGGTGTGGTGGGGGGCACCGTGGAGCCCTTTTGCCTATGGCACCAGTTGACCTACGGCCGCTTCTTCAGGCTGTCAATCCTAATCTACCTCTGTTTATGTACAAAAGAAGAAACCAAGAAGGAATATATATTTTCTCTTGTATTTCCACAAAATTAAAAAGTGCAGGTTGAGAGGCTCAGATAATATCCTTTATCTCAGTGTCATACATTTACTATAAATCAGATCAAATGACTCAAGTACTAAGTATATTTAGAAGTAAGCAAACAGCTTAAAGTTAGCTTAACTGAAGAAGCAAACTTAACTTAGTAAAAGTAGTACAAAACATATGAATTAAAAATACAAAATAACTTATCTCTGTTGAAGTTGAGGTTATAGGTCAGACAATATTTTCTTCCCTTTTCTGCTTTGTTCTGATGCTGCTGTGCTCTGCTACACTTGTAGAACCATAGTACTGGTGATATCTACAACAGAAAACTTAATGACTAAGTGGCATGGAACTGTGATGTCACAGCTTTAGAAGCCTGATGTCATAAACTGGTATCTATAGCAACAACCTTAGGTGAGAATCCAAACACTATTCCTCAGCCTGTACCAAGTTTTAATAAAAAAACTATATACAGTTTTCACTGTAGTACTGTTTATTTAGTATTTCATGCATTCATTTTTCTCTTAGTATTACACTGCCTTATACCCAGTAGTTCATTTGGAATCTCCTTATATTGTTTATTATATAAGTAGAACAGTCTTCTGAATGTTTAGTATAAAGAATGGACCTACGAACAGGATCAAAGAAGTCAGGATCAGTGATACCACCTCCACCATAGGACTGGTCACCAGCAGAGTACCCCAGAGCTCTGCTCAGCATCTACTTCTTGGATGCCAAGGCTAACATCCAAGGACTCTGGCTCACCAAGTTCACAGATGACTGAAAATTGGGAGTAGTTATAAATTCCACTAGACATTGACGTCTTACAAAAGGGTTTAACACAGAAAAATGAATGGTTTCAAGGCCATGGCCTAAAACAAAATGGAAAACAATGCAATATAATGCCCTTTGGGAAACTGTCAACCCAAGTTAATTACTTCATCCATAAAACACCTGTAAGAGTCAAGCCAGTTGTAAGGTATTGGGGAACATATTTAAACAGCAAAATGGCCTTTGGCTAACACTTATCTATGATAGTAAGAAAATCATTTTGTGTCACCCAACTTAATCAGTAAGGGTATGCCATTCAGGTCCAAGGAAGTTATAATACCACTCTACTCAGTCTTTATCAGACTCATCATTAAGTACAATGCCCCCTTTGGCATGTACCTAATCCGACACTTACAACAGAATGCCTGCAATGGTTTCCTACCAGGGGAATTCATGCTATGAATACACAGTCTTACCATGATCACCTAAAGGCTCTGTCTCTGTATTCAAGGTCCTACAGGCTGGTGAGAAGGGATCTTTGACTAGCTTTCAAGGCATCTTCAGAACCAGCCCTGATGAATCTGTCACACATAGGTTCATAGGTTCATAGGTTGGTGCTAGGCTATCGGCCTTAGGGCCTATACAAGCCAAGCCATAACAATTCCCTGGCTATTTCTTCCCACAGTATTTACTTCCCTGGTCCCCTGTCTAGCAGGGAGCCTGACATGATCCCTGGGGTGAATTTCCTAGCTTCCATCCAATCATCAAGGTTCCTTTTGAAGAGGGCTAAAGAGGCACTCTGCTTGACATGTATGGGCATTTTATTTCAGAGTCTGGGGAGTCTCTGGGTCAGGAACCTATCCCTCCAGCATGTTTTGTTCATTGTGATGACAAGGTTTAGATCCCTGGAGCGTGTGTCTCTGAGGGACTGGGATTTCTTTAAGTGCAGCATGTCCAACAGCTCTGGGTTTGACATGGCCTTGTATGTTAAGCAGAGATTGCCTCTGAGTAGATGATATGCGACAGAGTATAGGTGGAGTTTTTTTAGACGGTCAGCATAGGGCATCTGCTTTAGCCCTGTGATTCTTTTAGTGAAGCATTTCTACAGCCTTTCCAGTTGTTGCAGATGTCTTGAGAGGTGCATACCAAATGGGGCATTGTATTCTATAATGGGTCTAATGAGGGATGAGTACAGTGGGACAGTGACCTCCTTTTTTCTGGATGAAAAGCCCTTAGTGATGAGGTATGCCACATAGAAGGATTTCCTGACTATTGTGGCAATGTGGTTATTGAAGGTGAGACCACTGTCCACCTGTGTCCCTAAATCTCTTATCACACTTTCAATGTTTAGTGTACTGCCACATATGTGATCATTCACAGGTACATGTTTTTCCCAAAGGGGATAACTATACATTTCTTGAGCGTGAGACTATGGCTCTTGCACCAAGCATATGTTTCTGTAAGGCCCTTCTGTAGATTATCCACATCATTTGGGGATTCAATAATGGCTCCCAGTTTACAGTCATCTACGAACTTTGTTAGCTAGAGTCCCTTAGTGTTGGCCTGTACTTCAGAGAAGTAAATGCCAAACAAGAGCCGTCCCAAGACTGAACACTGAGGTACTCCACTTGTCACTTGTCTGGAGCTGGATTTGGAGTAGGCTACTTTTACAGTGTGGGTTCTGTCAGTAAGCCAGTTGGCAATCCATGGAGTGATGTAGGGATTAATGCCCAGCTTGGTAAGTTTATCTATGATTCCAGAGTGGGGATGGTGTCGAAGGCCTTGGCGAGGTCCAGATAGGTTGTGTGGGTCACCTTTCACTTGTCCACGGCTCTGAAGACTGATTCGAAGATGTCAATCAGGCTCAGGAGACAAGATCGGCCCTTCACGAACCCAAACTGTGTAGGGTCCAGTGTTTGAAGGTTGCCAATGTCTTTGTTTATAAGTTCCATGATAATATATTCCATGGCCTTGCAGATCAGGCCCATCAGACTGATGGGGTGGTAGTTCCCAGGATCCAAGATGGATCCCCTTTGTGGAGTGGGATAACTTTAGCTGCATGCCACTCAGTGGGCACAAAGCCTGAGGTGAGGCTATGATTAAACATGACACTTAGGTGAGGTGCCAGTTCATTTTGTAGTTCATGTAGTACACAGCCAAGGATGTTGTCTGGTCCCATGGATGCTGTATTCTTAGCTTAGGAGAGTGCATTTTTTACCTGTGTGGCCATTATTACCAGAATGTGGCAATCTTTCAGTATTGAGATGGGCCCTTTAGGGGTGAGAGGGGGGGTGAAGTTTGCACTGAATCGATCTGCCAGGATATTGGCAATATCCTTGGGATCAGTATATTTAATGCCATTCTGTTGTAGCTCAGAGCAGATCTGAGCATTGCCATTTAGATTCTTGACATAGCTATAGAATGACTTGTTGTTGTATTCGGAATCTTTGGCAATTTTATTTTCGTAACTAGCTTTGGAAGATTTTATGAGGGATCTCAGCTTCTTACTGAGGCTGATAAGGGTGTTTTTTGCATCCTGGAATTTTCCTCTTTTCTGCAACAGTTTCTTCCTTTTGTTGCAAAGTTTGCTTATGGCAAGGAACCACCAGATTGGCTTCCTTTTTTTGGAGGAGAGTGTCTTGGTTCTATTGGGGATGGCACGATTCATGCACGAGTGGATGTGCTTGTACAGTACCTTAGTGTAGGATTCAGCAGTCGAACTTTCAGTTCCCGTCTGCATGGGTGTCATGAAGTTTGTCACTTCTGACTTGAGTAGCATGAAGTTGGCTTTGGAGAAGTTTTTTATGGAGGTTTCTTTACTGAGGGGTGGAGGTGGGATGGGGATGTAAAGGGTGATTAGCTTATGGTCAGACCTGACCCACGAGGGGGTGACCTTAGGTGTGGAGCATCGATTTCCCACGTTGGTAATGACCAGGTCTAGGATACTGGAGCCCCTGGTGGGACTAAGAATTAGTTGATCCAGGGCATTGGAATTTATGAATTCCAAGAACCATTGGGCAAAGGTGTTGGTACATGAGTAGTTTTCCCAGTCAATGGCAGGGTAGTTGAAATCACCCAGTATTAGGGTGTTTGGTTATATCTTAATATTTTCCAGTATGTTTAGAAAGGTGTAATGAGAATCTTGGAGCATGGAATGGGATCTGTAGCAAGCTACAATTTGGATTGCAGTCTTGCAGTTAGTTGCACCTGGAGAATTTCAGATGCATTCTGTTGGGTAACTAGACTTGTGTTGTAAATATCCCTAGTGAATATGGACACTCCTCCACCTTTAGTGTTTCGGTCCTGGTTTGGTGGACGAAAAGTGTGGTAAGAGTTGTAGCCTGGTATTGCAGGGGTGCTCTCTGGAGCCTTGAACCAGGTCTCAGTTACTGCACAGATATTGATATTCTTCATTTTTAGGAGTGACTCGAGAGAGTGCATTTTGAGGTTTAGACTTCTAGCATTGAGTAGCATTACCTTCAGATTTTGCATGCTTTTACCTGTTACGGTGGTGGTTTTGTCCTTTGAACTTTGCCTAAAAAAAGGCACTATGGGGTGGCAAGAGCCTTAGCCAGTAACCTGAATCCCAGGGGGTGACAGGTGCAGACCATCTCTGGCAAAGCATTGTGGTCTGTCGATCATGTCATCCCAGGCAGACAGATACTGGATCCCCTTTGAATGACACCAGAAGCTTAGCCAATTGTTGAAGTCAATATACTGTGGTATCATTCTGGGCGAGGGCGGGATGCTACTCAGGGCTAGGGTCATACCTGCCTGGGCCACATGATCCGAGAGTTCTTCCATGCCTCTTTTCATGTAGTCCAGGGAGGTACGTCTCAAGTCATTCACTGCAACATGGACAATGACAGAGTCATATTTGTACTTGTTGTGGAGTGACTTGAGTGCATGCGTTATATGGCAGATCCTGGCACCCGACAGGCAGCTGACTGTAATTTTCTCCTTGTTCAGCCTGGTGAGTGGGACATCAATGTGCCTGACAATAGAATCAGCTATGACTAAAGTGTTGGGTAGGTTGTCTTACCTTAGGGGCTGTTGTTGGGTGCACACTGGTGTTGTGAGCTATGTGACACTTTGGTTGTGATTGATGTTTGTTTGCATTTCAGCTTCAGAGGTCCTTATTGCTTGGGCATGTTAATGTTAAGGGCCTCCTCACATTTGGGTATAGTGTTGCTATGTGTGAGTGTTGGTGGGTGTGGGTTTAGAAGGGCTAAGTGTTGCTTAGGTGTAGTGTGAGTGTTAACTTTCTCCTCTTGACTGTCTAGCACAATCTTGGGTGGAGAGAGCTTTGCTTCCAGTTTGGCTATGTAAGTGCATCTCTCACAGGTTGGAGTGTTGGATAGTAGGAGGAGAGGGTTGTCTGTGTACATGAGGCAATTGCTGCATTGCCCCAGTATGCCCTGATTCACCAGGTGGACAGGAGAAATCACTGGAAGCTGACCCTTGGACATGCCTGGTTTGGTGTTTTTTTTTTTGGAAAGTACAAGAGCTGTTTTCCCTTTCCTTAGCATAGATGTAAGGCATCAAACAAACATCACCACAAACACTAGATACAGGGATCTGAACTTCACTTGTGAGATAAACAGAACATGATGGAGAGAGAGGTATGTGTTCCAAACAATCCTTGTGCTATGTGGTGGGCTCCACATCCATGTAAAACAGAGTTCATCCCTGACCTTATTCAAATGCAACCTTGACAACTGGATGGGAACTCATAAATGTATTCCCGATCTAGCTCCCGCACCCTTATGGACAGAGGCCATCAATAAGAAAAGGATTAGCCTAACTAACATTATTTCCATAAATCCCTTAGTTACCTTCCTACTAACATGCCCCCCTTAGAGATGCCCATGATGCCCAGGATCAACACGGGTTTGGGGTACATGGCAGGCTTGCAAGGACCCTTGTGGTTGTTAGCCTGGTAACAACCTATAAACCTATGTATTATTATCAACCATTGTTTTCTTGTGACCTGATAAAAATCTAAATACCTGTTAAGAGTGTGAGTGCATGTTTGTTTGTGCACATAGGTTTATGTGTTATTCAGAATGGACTACTACATTTTAAGTTCCAGTGTTATTGTGTTTAAAAAGATGGCTCTGTTTTTAGTTTTTGTAAGATGCAAGATGTTTATAAAACAGACACGCTTGGCTACTTTCTGTTTTATGTCTCTGTTTGGATAAGATTTTTCACATATTACAGTAGAGGTTTGCTGTCGTACTTCAGTTTAAACTGTTTTTACATAGAGTTATATAGGGAAATGATTCAGAGACATGCTACAGACTGCATATGGTTAATGCCTTGCATTTCAGTCCATATTCACTTGTACGTAAATCTGAGATACCATAAGAAATCAGCAAACCATACCATGACAGACTATACGTTATACATGAGCAAGTGTCATATGATTATTTCTCTGCCCATGTTTCAGAAAGTAAAACATTGTACTAAATATTAGCTCATGTTAATCGTAATGCAAATCTGGAGATTAGGGCTACTAACCAGACATAGTACCAGAAAGCCAGCACAGAACACATACATTCAGAAGTGCTTATACACTGACTACAGAGCATAAAATGTCCATGTTTAAAACATGAAAATATCTGTACAAGCTTACAGAGTGTGCCTGTGTGTGTGTGTGTGTGTGTGTGTGTGTGTGTGTGTGTGTGTGTGTGTGTGTGTGTGTGTGTGTGTGTGTATATATATATATATATGTGCACATATATATATATAATATATATATATATATATATATATATATATATATATATATATAAATATATATATATGGGGCTATGTCAGATGATCGAGTTTTCAGAAACCTGAAATTCATACAGTCGAGACCATATGATCAAGTTTCTGAAAACTCAGGCATCAAAAAAAAACAGAAAAGCCTACCTTTTTTAGATTTTTACAGGGGGCAAGCTCCCCTGCATCCCCTCATTTGCTCCTGCAAATTATATATACCAACTCCAGGATCGCACTACAGTGAGGAGAAGGGTAAATTTCCTGATCCACAGTTCCATACTGTAACGTGATCTCCATTCAAAGGCTTCGAGTTTTCAAACACTCGATCATATGGTCTTGACCATATGAATTTCAAGTTTCTGAAAACTTGGTACCCGAAACCCCACCCCCACACACACATTATATATATAATATATATATATATATATATATATATATATATATATATATATATATATATATATATATATATATATAATATATATATATATATATATATATATATATGTGTGTGTGTGTGTGTGTGTGTATGAGGATGGAGGCAATGGCGGTAGATATGTGTATATATATCTATATATATATATATATATATATATATATATATATATATATATATATACATATACATATATGTGTGTGTGTGTGTGTGTGTGTGTGTGTGTGTGTGTGTGTGTGTGTGCATAAATATTTAAAGGGAGTGGATGCCTGTAATCTTGGAAGATGATGTGTAATGTGTCTATTAGTTGTTTTTGTTACTTTTGTTTGTTTCTGTCATTAGACTCACTGGCTTGCTAACCTAGGCTCATTGGTTCATAGGTGTGTACTAGGCTAATGGCCCTGGAGCCTATATAAGCCTAGCCCAAGACGATTCCCTGGCATCATGCCGCCCAAAGTTAGTTCCTAGCATTATTTCCCTAGTGATGTGCTCCAGACACATACTTTCAACAGGAGCTAGGTTACTCATTGCCTTATAAATCAGACTGAGTTCACATCTAGAAATCTAAAAATGATTATAATGACACTTCCTAAAGTCTTCCTGAACATAACAAGTTTTCCATCTTTGTTTTTTTTATTTTTAGTAAGGAATTGTAGCTTTTCAAGTTATTATATGTAATTTAATCAAAGACTGTGAAGCCAACCTATATTCAAAAGCGGGTCTTATCAGGAGATATAAATTAGTTAACATGTCACTGAGGTGACTAGATAATCTGTTTAACTTAGAATTAGATGGACTGCAAAGTCTGTGTTTCTGTTTTTCTTATATACACTTGTTAATGTTTTGGTTGTATTGAAGTCTGGTGCATTGGTCTTTAATTATCATGTTTTTATGATGTTGCTATAAAATAGTAATGTCAGTGGCACAACAGGTTGCACACACACACACCCTTGGTGTAAAGGCTGTGTGTTCTATTCCCATACTAAGTAGATCAGTCGCTGACAATGCAGTGCAGCATAACTGGGGTGCTTCAGTTTTGGGTGTGTCATTTTTTGGATGAGACATTAAACCAAGGCCCCATCTACTTGAGTTGGTGATAGATCAGGTGGATGTAAAAGATCCCATAGCAGCAATCAAACACACTAGGAGAAGTTCCCCTATGTACTTGCCAAATTTCCCCTAGAAGTATAAATATTATATCAGGTCTCCCCTGAAAACAGGCTCCTAGCCTAGTGGGACTAACCTGGTTAAAAAGGATAAATAACTAAAATAAAAAAAATGCAGACATAATTTGTGTCATTTTCCCCCTCACATCTTCTTAGGTTCATAGGTTCATAGGTTCATACTAGGCTATCTGCCCTAGGGCATTTATAAGCCTAGTAAAGGAAAAAAGCCACAACTGGTGAACCGTTCAACAAGGTAGTTTAATAAAAAGCTACCAAAAAAGCATAAAAGCTCACAGACATACCGGTTTCGGCCCAAAAATCAATATGGCCTTCTTCAGTGTATAAATGTAGAGCCAGTCATGCAGTGCTTTTAAATACACATCAAAAAGTACTGATTGGTTAAACATGAAATACTGAGCTCATTAATATTAATCAATAATATGAACATACATAAAGAATCAGATACACAAATTATAAGTACATGTCAATCAAACATTGCATATCAAAATTTCATATCAAAATTAAATGTATTAAATGTATGATATATATAGTATATTAGACCAGATATATTTATAAGTATTCATTCAAACCTGGATTAAAGAGTGCACCAAGTTTGGTGATCCATTTCTTTTCTTTCATGTCAAGTTTTCTATGCCAGCCATATTTATTGGTTCTGTCACCAATAATTTTATCAATGACTGTAAAATGAAATTTTGCCTTATTATGTACAAGTATGTGTTTGTATAATGCGTTGGATGATTTTTTACATCTAATGTCACTCAAATGTTCGGACACCCTTAATTTAACTGATCGAGAAGTTTGCCCAACATAAAATGAGTGACAAGTGCAACATGCCATATAGATGGCCCAATCAGTATTACAATTGGCAAAGAATTGAATATCAAAGACTTTATTACTATTTCTGCTTGTAAATTCTTTGGTTTTTATCATGTGTTTGCAATTCACACAATGACCACAAGGAAAAGAACCAATGAGTTTATCCCCCAAAATAGTTGTTTGATAAACCTGTGTTAAGGAGGAATCAAAATGATGCTTATAGTGATTAAAGTATCCTGCCAGGTTCTTTCCTTTGCGAAAAGAGAATAAACATTTGTTAGGAATGATTGCCTTGATTCTAGCATCTGCATCTAGTATATTCCAATTGTCCCTGATAATTTGAGTAAAATTATTAGTATTTCTTCCATATGTGGTTGTAAAACGCACTGTGTTGGTCTTGACTGGTTTCTTTTGTATTTCAGAAGCTCTGATCTGTGTAGGCCTGAGGCATGGCTATGTGCCATTGTAACATACCCTGATTTATAACCCCTGTCCTGAAATCTATTACACAAATCCTGAGCATGGTGATCAAAACTAGTGTTGTCAGAACAATTCTGATTCTAATGAATTGTGACTTTGGAATATTCCTGGCGATATGTTTTGGATGAAAGCTGGAGGCATGGAGTATAGTGTTATATTGGGGAAATTTTCTAAATACTTCAGTTTTTAAAGTATTATCCATGTTTCTGGTTATCAAAACATCCAAAAAGGTTATAGATTCTTGATCATGTGTAATAGTAAATTGTATTCCCCACTTATTATCATTCAAATAATCCATAAATTCTTGAAGAGATGAAACATCTGATCTCCAAACCATCCAGCAATCATCCAAATATCTTCGCCAGATATCAATGTCAGGTAGAAACCAATTGTGAGTGTCATCATATATCATGATTTCTTCTATGTACGCCATGAATAGATCAGCATAAATGGGGGCAAAGAGGCCCCATTGCTGTTCCTCTGATCTGCAAAAACATTCATGATTGTAGAAAAAGACATTTTTTGTCAACACATGCTCAGTCAAATTCAATAGTAAAGTATTGAATCCTGGTTGATACATATTTGATCGATAAAGCCAGAATTCAATAGCATTTAGTCCGGCCCAATGTGGAATATTGGTATATAAGGAGCATACATCTAAAGTACAGAGTATCCAATCTGAATCTAACTGCATATCATTAACAATGCCCAAGAATTCCGTGGTGTCCTGTATTCTTGACCTCACAAATCTTAATAAAGGCTTCAAATGCATAGTTAGAAAATCAGATAATGGCTCAGTTAGTGAACCCATACCTGATACAATGGGCCTCCCTGGTGGATGCAAAAGGTCTTTGTGTATTTTTGGTAGAAAATAGATGTATGGTCTAATGGGGTCAGAGATTGTTAAATGGTTTAATGTTTTCATCGATATGATGTCATTGTCATAAGCAAAATGTAAGAAATCATCTATTTCCTTTTTAAAGACAGGAGTGGGGTCCAGTGGCATTTTTGTGTAATATCGCACATCATCTAATTGTTTATGTGCTTCCATATCATACTGGATCCAATCTAACACCACCACTGCCCCTCCCTTGTCTGCATTGATAATGACCAGATCCTTGTTACGTACTAGTTCTTCCAAACAAGACCTTTCAGCATCAGTCATATTATTAGCCATTGGTAGACAGTGATTATACTGAAAATGTAATTCATGAAGTACACTGTGCAAGAATAAGTTAACAGTTGGATGCATGGGGGGTGTAAACAATGAGGTATGATATTTAAATGACTCTGTTTGTGATTGTTCAGCATCTTTTGTATCCTGAAAAAATAATTTTAGATTGATTAGTCTACAAGTACTGATTGGTTAAACATGAAATACTGAGCTCATTAATATTAATCAATAATATGAACATACATAAAGAATCAGATACACAAATTATAAGTACATGTCAATCAAACATTGCATATCAAAATTTCATATCAAAATTAAATGTATTAAATGTATGATATATATAGTATATTAGACCAGATATATTTATAAGTATTCATTCAAACCTGGATTAAAGAGTGCACCAAGTTTGGTGATCCATTTCTTTTCTTTCATGTCAAGTTTTCTATGCCAGCCACATTTATTGGTTCTGTCACCAATAATTTTATCAATGACTGTAAAATGAAATTTTGCCTTATTATGTACAAGTATGTGTTTGTATAATGCGTTGGATGATTTTTTACATCTAATGTCACTCAAATGTTCGGACACCCTTAATTTATTATGGATCTAAACAAAATATTTTTAGATTTATCAGCAGACAAGGATGACCTTGCACCATTTGGTATTGGCAACAATTCTGTGGGCTCTGAGAATACTAATTCTTTGAATCCGAAACAAAAATGTGAAAAACATTTTGCTGATCTTAACAAAAATATGAAAAGTCTAAGATCTTGTGTTTGGCACCACAAACTACTAAAAGCCTATTTGACTAAGGGCATTTGCCCAAGGGGTCTCAGGGTTAAAATTCAACCGCTGGTGGCAAACCCAGATGAGAGTCTTATTAGTGAATGGTCTTCCATTCAGCAGGAATGCTCAATGAAGTTTGTAAACTCACTATCAGATTATTACACTAGGACTATTGACAAAGAAACTAGTCAAGTGTTAAAATCTATTGAGGAATGTAACAGCTACCAAAATGAATCTTTCTTCCCAGACTTATTATCGAAACTCAGTATTGAATTATTAAATTTTGACAATATTCTGAAGGAAAGAAAGGTCAAAAAATTCTCACGTGATCTTTCTGATTATGAGAAGGGTCAACCTTTTAAAAATGTAAGACATGTTAGATTTCAGGAGGGACATAATAAAAATAAATATACACCCAACTCAAAAAGGAAACGTCCGCGTTCTATACTTAAAGGACGTGGCAGTAATAATGAATCAACCGACTATGACAACTCATCAGGTACAGATACGGAGACACAGTCCACTATAGATTCCCCCACTCCCAAAAGGAAAAACTATATACCCCCTTTAGGGCACATGGAGGGAGGAGGGGAGGGAGGAAGCACAAGAAAAATTACAAGTCTACAAAACCTGATGGAAATACTGACCAACAAGTAAATAATGTATACAATATTTCAAACACTGTACTTACAGATGACCAAATTTCATTGTTAAATAAAGGATTATCTTTCATTCCCGTTTTTTTTGTGTCTGAGGACAATTTTACACAAGACTTGTTCTCATTTTGTAGACTAATCAATCTAAAATTATTTTTTCAGGATACAAAAGATGCTGAACAATCACAAACAGAGTCATTTAAATATCATACCTCATTGTTTACACCCCCCATGCATCCAACTGTTAACTTATTCTTGCACAGTGTACTTCATGAATTACATTTTCAGTATAATCACTGTCTACCAATGGCTAATAATATGACTGATGCTGAAAGGTCTTGTTTGGAAGAACTAGTACGTAACAAGGATCTGGTCATTATCAATGCAGACAAGGGAGGGGCAGTGGTGGTGTTAGATTGGATCCAGTATGATATGGAAGCACATAAACAATTAGATGATGTGCGATATTACACAAAAATGCCACTGGACCCCACTCCTGTCTTTAAAAAGGAAATAGATGATTTCTTACATTTTGCTTATGACAATGACATCATATCGATGAAAACATTAAACCATTTAACAATCTCTGACCCCATTAGACCATACATCTATTTTCTACCAAAAATACACAAAGACCTTTTGCATCCACCAGGGAGGCCCATTGTATCAGGTATGGGTTCACTAACTGAGCCATTATCTGATTTTCTAACTATGCATTTGAAGCCTTTATTAAGATTTGTGAGGTCAAGAATACAGGACACCACGGAATTCTTGGGCATTGTTAATGATATGCAGTTAGATTCAGATTGGATACTCTGTACTTTAGATGTATGCTCCTTATATACCAATATTCCACATTGGGCCGGACTAAATGCTATTGAATTCTGGCTTTATCGATCAAATATGTATCAACCAGGATTCAATACTTTACTATTGAATTTGACTGAGCATGTGTTGACAAAAAATGTCTTTTTCTACAATCATGAATGTTTTTTGCAGATCAGAGGAACAGCAATGGGGGCCTCTTTTGCCCCCATTTATGCTGATCTATTCATGGCGTACATAGAAGAAATCATGATATATGATGACACTCACAATTGGTTTCTACCTGACATTGATATCTGGCGAAGATATTTGGATGATTGCTGGATGGTTTGGAGATCAGATGTTTCATCTCTTCTAGAATTTATGGATTATTTGAATGATAATAAGTGGGGAATACAATTTACTATTACACATGATCAAGAATCTATAACCTTTTTGGATGTTTTGATAACCAGAAACATGGATAATACTTTAAAAACTGAAGTATTTAGAACATTTCCCCAATATAACACTATACTCCATGCCTCCAGCTTTCATCCAAAACATATCGCCAGGAATATTCCAAAGTCACAATTCATTAGAATCAGACGCAATTGTTCTGACAACACTAGTTTTGATCACCATGCTCAGGATTTGTGCAATAGATTTCAGGACAGGGGTTATAAATCAGGGTATGTTACAATGGCACATAGCCATGCCTCAGGCCTACACAGATCAGAGCTTCTGAAATACAAAAAGAAACCAGTCAAGACCAACACAGTGCGTTTTACAACCACATATGGAAGAAATACTAATAATTTTACTCAAATTATCAGGGACAATTGGAATATACTAGATGCAGATGCTAGAATCAAGGCAATCATTCCTAACAAATGTTTATTCTCAAAGGAAAGAACCTGGCAGGATACTTTAATCACTATAAGCATCATTTTGATTCCTCCTTAACACAGGTTTATCAAACAACTATTTTGGGGGATAAACTCATTGGTTCGTTTCCTTGTGGTCATTGTGTGAATTGCAAACACATGATAAAAACCAAAGAATTTACAAGCAGAAATAGTAATAAAGTCTCTTGATATTCAATTTTTTGCCAATTGTAATACTGATTGGGCCATCTATATGGCATGTTGCACTTGTCACTCATTTTATGTTGGGCAAACTTCTCGATCAGTTAAATTAAGGGTGTCCGAACATTTGAGTGACATTAGATGTAAAAAATCATCCAACGCATTATACAAACACATACTTGTACATAATAAGGCAAAATTTCATTTTACAGTCATTGATAAAATTATTGGTGACAGAACCAATAAATGTGGCTGGCATAGAAAACTTGACATGAAAGAAAAGAAATGGATCACCAAACTTGGTGCACTCTTTAATCCAGGTTTGAATGAATACTTATAAATATATCTGGTCTAATATACTATATATATCATACATTTAATACATTTAATTTTGATATGAAATTTTGATATGCAATGTTTGATTGACATGTACTTATAATTTGTGTATCTGATTCTTTATGTATGTTCATATTATTGATTAATATTAATGAGCTCAGTATTTCATGTTTAACCAATCAGTACTTTTGATGTGTATTTAAAAGCACTGCATGACTGGCTCTACATTTATACACTGAAGAAGGCCATATTGATTTTTAAACCGTATGTCTGTGAACTTTTATGCTTTTTTGGTAGCTTTTTATTAAACTACCTTGTTGAACGGTTCACCAGTTGCTGGCTTTTTTCCTTTACTTGAATTTTCCTTTTGCCGCAGGGACATCATTGCAGTTACACATTTATAAGCCTAGCCAGAGTGTGTTTGGCTTTCGCCACCCATTTTAAATTAATTTTGCTATGCCCTTTTCTGAGGTTAGTATACTGTGCCTCTGTCTAACAGTGACACAGAAGTGATACCCAGGGTAAACCTACGGCCTCCCATCCACTCATCAAGATTCCTCTTGAAGAGAGTCAATGAGGGACTCTGCCTAACCTGGACTGGGATTTTATTCCAGAGTGAAGGGAGCCTCTGGGTTATGAATCTGTCCCTCCAGCATGTCCTATTTATTTCAGTGCTGAGGTTCAAGTCTCTCGAGCGCATAGCTCGATCGGATTTGGATTTTCTGAGGTGCAGCATGTCCATTAATTCCAGGATGGATATGGCTTCATACGTCAGGCACAGATTGCCTCTGACCAGGCGGTATGCCACTGAGTAGAGCTGGAGTTTCTTTAACCGGGCAGCATATGGCATCTGTTTGAGCCCTTTGATCCTCTTGGTGAGGTACTTTTGGGGTCTTTCCAGTTGCTGCAGGTGTCTGGTAAGGTACATCCCAAAAGGGGCATTGTACTCAATTATGGGCCTGATGAGGGATGAGTAAAGAGGCACGATGACCTCCCCTGATCTAGATGTGAATCCCTTCATGATTAGGTGGGCTATATAAAATGTTTTTCTAACCACTTTGGCCACGTGGTTGTCAAATGAGAGATTGCTATCAACTTGGGTCCCCAGGTCCCTAATTACTTCTTCCGTACTTAATGGATTACCACCTATGTGGTAATTTGTAGGCACTTTGTTTTTGCCAAAGTGGATGACTATACACTTTTTGGCGTTTAGCTTGAGGCCATGGCTCTGGCACCAGTTGTCTGTTTCTATGAGGCCCTTTTGTAGGATGCTTGTGTCAGCTGGAGAGTCGATTATGGAACACAGTTTGCAGTCATCTGCGAACTTGGTCAGCCACAGTCCTTCCATGTTAGCCTGTACCTCCGAGAAATATATACCGAACAAGAGAGATCCCAGGACTGAGCCTTGTGGGATGCCACTTGTAACTGGTTTGGAGTCTGACATGGCTCCAGCAATTCTAACCATGTGGGTTCTGTCCTTGAGCCAGTTTGCAACCCATCTAGTGACATAGGGGTTTATATTTAAGCTGGTGAGCTTATCTATAATGCCCGAGTGGGGTATTGTATCGAAGGCTTTTGCAAGGTCCAGGTAGGCTGTGTGGACCACCTTCCCCTCGCCAATGGCCTTGGTGACTGTTTCAAAGAAATCAACCAGGTTTAAGAGGCAGGATCTGCCCTTTACAAAGCCAAACTGGGTAGGATCCAGTGTCTGTAGGTCCCCAATATTTTTATTTATGAGGTTCATGATGTTGGCAATGTCTGTGGGTTCGGTGTATTTTTTGCCATTTTGGACTAATTCTGAGCATATCTGGGAATTCCCACCCAGGTTGCTAACATAACTAAAGAAAGCCTTGTGATTATCCTTAGTGTCCTGTGCAATTTTTCTCTCAAAGCTGGCCTTAGACAATTTTATGAGTGCCCGTAGTTTTTTGCTAATACTGATCAGAGATGCCTTCCCTTTTTGGGATTTTGCTCTATCATGTAGTAGCTTCCTCCTTCTATTGTATAGTTTGTTTATGGCTGGGGTCCACCAGACAGGACGTCTGCCTTTGGAGGATTGGGTCTTGGTTTTATTTGGGATTGCATGATCCATGCATTCCTGAAGGTGTTCATAGAATGCGTTTATAAAGGATTCTGCGATCTGGGCTGTATTTTCCACAGGCCCGGGGGCTTTGAAGGATTCCACCTTGATTTTGAGGAGTGTGAAATTTGCTTTACAGAAGTTTTTCACTGTGGTTTTCTGGGCAGGGGCTGGAGTCGGGATGTGAATATCTAGTGAGATTAGTTTATGGTCTGATCTTACCAGTGAGGGATACACTTCTGGTCTGGAGCATAGAGTCCCCATGTTGGTGATGATCAGGTCCAGTATGTTTTCCCCTCTTGTGGGAGTAGCAACAAGTTGCTCCATACCATTTGAGTTTATAAATTCTAGGAACCTTCAGGCTAGGGTGCTGGAGCTAGAGTAATGCTCCCAGTCTATGTTAGGGTAGTTGAAGTTGCCCAATATAATGATGTTTGGAGAGACCTTCATATTTTCCAGTGTTCTCAGGAAGGCCGAGTGGGGTTCCTGGGTTTGGGAGGGTGGTCTGTAGCAGGCTATAAACTGGAAGGCAGTTTTACCCACTGTTAGTTGCACATGGATAGTCTCTGATGCTTCGTGCTGTGCCACCAACCTGGAGGTGTGGGTATCTTTGACGAATGTTGATACTCCCCCTCCTTTTGTGGTTCGGTCCAAGTTTTGGGGCCAAAAAACATGGCATGAGGTATAACCTGGTAGTGCTGGAGTGCTCTCGGGAGCCTTGAACCAGGTTTCTGTTACTGCACAGATATCAATGTTCTCCATGCTAAGGAGAGTTTCGAGTGCGTGCATCTTGAGGTTTAGACTTCTGGCATTGAGTAGCATTACTCTTAGTTTCTTATCCCTTGTGATACCTATGGAGGTGGGTTTGTCTTTTGAGCCTTGCCTAAAAAAGGCACTATGGGGGTGGCAAGAGCATTTGCCAATATCCAAAAGCCCAGGGGTGACAGGTGCAAGCCGTCCCTAACAAAGCATCGTGGCTTGTCGAGCATGTCATCCCGGGCAGACAGGCATTCGATCCCCTTTGAATGACATCAATACTTAAGCCAATTGTTGAAATTGATCATCTTGTCTTCATATTGTGGCATCATTCTTGGTGAGGGTAAGATGCTACTCAAGGTCAGGGTCATACCGGCCTGGGCTACATGCTCAGAGAGCTCCTCTATGTCTCTTTTCATGTAGTCCAGGGAGGTACGTCTCAGGTCATTCACACCAGCATGGACAATGACTGAGTCATATATGTACTTGCCTTGGAGTGACCTGAGTGCTTGTGATTCTGATTCTGTATTTGCTGCATTAGCTCACTCTTGCCTACATCATGCTTTTAAATTGTAGGAATGATGCCTTCAATGACAGCTTACCAAATGCATTACATAACGTCTGTAACATGTATGTGCACTCAAGTGCACACTGCAGTTAGTATTCATAAATTATCAAATTCAGATGCACAGATGTTATTTCTAAGCCCAGTGACTATGCATCTGCAACTGCTTTAAATATAAACATTTTGAATATTTTCCCTGAACTATTATCAATATTCAGCTGACCTGCCATAAGCCACACAAGTGTGCTGCATTCTGAATAGTAATCTCTGCATGGAATAGCTTGCCACCATTCACAAAAATGTTGTTGTGCAATTGTGTACTTCAATAAGTAAATAAATATAAATTTCTCATGTTTAACAAAGGCGCATATTTCTGCTCACACTTCATGTAATGGATGTCGTATCTCTTAGGTGCCCTTTATCCTGCTGTGTTTCCATGAGAAGTCAACATACCTCTTTTCCACCTTTGACAGCATATAACAGATTCAGAGCTACAGGGATAAGGGAAGCAAGCAGATTGTTCATATGTGCAGTTAATGTGCCTTATATTACAGCTACATTTCTAGTTCTTCTGATCTCTGTATTTGCTAAAGCTTATATTACTCTACATGCACAAAAAACAGATGTAGTCCTCAGTATATTTCTTTCTGTGATGGCCCTCTACCCCAGGACAGTAATCAAGGCGCCTCAATCCTCACTGTGCACACTGGTGAGAGATGGTCACTATGAGCAGGAATTAATTTACTCACTGTTTTCAAATGCAATTCTCTGCATCAAGCACAATTTTCCCCAAGAGCACACAGGGGACAGCTCCAGAACTGGGACTGGATTTTCTGTCTCTCCAGATCACAAACAAGACTCACTTTGGAACAGTGTGTGCAGTTCCGAGTAGCTGACACACTTACACCCGGGTATTTAATTTTCGCACACACTCCTGGGAAAGACTGGCACAGATTTACTAGCTGTACCTCCTTCCACCCAGACTATAAAGTAACCTTGCTGCCACCAGTCAAATACTCTCAGGCTCTTACAATGGTATCCAATTATACTGAGTAAAATCAATGCTAATATACATGGTAGAGTGTAACCAAAGCAGCCAGACTTTTCGGAGAAGGGAAGGTGTCACCCTAATGAAAGGTATAAAAATATTTAATTAAAAAAATAATAACATAGAAAATTTGAGCTTATTAAATATCTAAATACAATAGAATCAGAATTTCAATCACAGGAGAAATAAAAATTATCTGGACGGAGTCAAACAGATGTAGAAAAATGCTACTTAACTAATCTCACGGTACTTCCTGACTGTCTAAAGAATAACTGTTCCCTAGCTAACTTAATTAATGCAGCAAGGCAATGCTGAGATGCTTACTTCCACAAGGCAAGGTGATGTGCCTCCAACTATTACACTGAACTGATCTACTGACTCTAATAACTGACATAGATCTTTTATATCAGGCTCCAAAGAAAACAAAGCAAAATAAGTTGTTGTGTGAGTTCCATCCTCTCAGTGCTGGTTATAGAATGATGTCACATTTGATCACCTGACTCCAGTACAAAACACACTCTGAGCCCCTCCAAGATCTGTTTCAGTTATTTGAAAACTATAAAACAATTTCAAAAACTTCTACCCTTCCCTTCCAGAATTCTTTGTTTAAACATAAACATGTAATTAGTTATTATAACACTGCTAATACATTTTTAACACAAACATCTGTACAAGTCAATTTGATAGTCAAATAATACAAAAAAAAAAAACTCTAGCTAACTATGCTGGCCTATGTTTCACATGCAATGCCATATTCTCCCTGGCACAAATGGCAATACCTCACATCGTCACATCTCTCCTTCCCTTTGAAGATTCATGCTAGTCTTTCAAGAGACCCTGGAAAAATATTGCTTGAGAGAAATGGGCCTGTCTGGGAACAAATTAACCCATACCTTGTCTTGAGAGTCTATACTGATCCCACTACTGTGCCGCACTGTCATGTCATATGTCTGCAACCCTAGGCTTCACCTTAATAACTTAGCATTTTACTGGCTGACTCTAAGTAGCCATGTTAAGGGATTGTGGTCTGTAATCACAGTGAATTTCCTTACATACAGATAAGGCTGAAGTTTCTTCAGTGCCCATACTATGGCTAGATATTCTTTTTCTACAGCTGCATAACATTCTTCCCTGGGTTGGACTCTACAACTGAGATATACAACTGGGTGCTCTTCTCCGTCTGAGGAAACTTGGCTGAGTACAGCCCCCACTCATTGTTTGAAACATCTGCCTGCAAAACAAATTATTTGATGTAATCTGGGATGGCTAACACAGAGGGTCCTCCCAAAGCCCCTTTAAGCTTTTGTAATACTCACTCACAGGCTGGGGTCCATACTCCCTTATCTGGCCTGTTTTTCATTGTCAAATCTGTGAGGGGAGCAGCTAATGTACTATAATTGGGAATGAACTTTCTATAGTACCCCTCTGTTCACAAGAATGCCCTCAACTGCATTTTGGTAACAGGGCAGGCCATACCTGAATAGCTTCCTTTTTGGCAGGTTCTGGCTTAACCTTACCACTCCCCACTCTATGTCCCAGGTAGGAGACCTCTGCCATACCCACCTGGCATTTACTGAGCTTAATGGTCAACCCTGCCCTTTTCAGTCTACCTAGGACCTCCCTGACATGCTGAAAGTGCTCTTCCCAGGAATGGCTATAGATAACAATATCATGCAAGTAACCAAGGGCATAATCTCCTGCTCCTGTTAGGATATGATCTACCATCCTCTGGAAGGTTGCTGGGGGATTTTTCATCCCAAAGGACATCTTCGTGAACTCATATAATCTAAAAGGAATCACAAACGCAGACTTTTCGCTAGTGATGGGAGTCAAGGTCACCTGCAAGTAGCCCTTGGTCAGATCAATAGTGGTCAGATACTTACCCCCACCCAGCTGCTCTAAGGCTTTGTCTGTCCTAGGCATGGGGTCAGCATCTGACTATATGTGACTGTTAAGTTTTCTGTAGTCCACACAGAATATGATGCTACCATCTTTCTTTGGTACCAGCATCACTGGGGAGGCCGAGAGACTGCTGGACTCCTGGGATTTCCCCCAGTTCCAACATTTCCTGTGTTTCCTTCCTCAGAGTCTGTTTGACTCACTCAGGCAACCTATAAAGGGCCTTCTTGATAGGTCTTTCGGGTCTTGCCTCCACATGGTGCTGCACCAGGTGGGTGCACCCAAGTTCCTAGTGAACATGCCCCCAAACTGCTGCAACACTGCTTGTTTCTCTCAAACCTGGGTAGGGAAAAGCCATTGGGATATTGCTACCCTTTTCACAGAGGTGTTTGTCCGAGCCTCACTGAGGAGATCAGTGACCAGATTCCCCTCAGATTCCTCCTGCCAACCACTGCAAATATTCAGCACTAGGACCTCCCTATCATGGTAAGGCTTCATCATGCTAACATGGGCCAATTTGTGCCCCTATCTCCTACCTAGCAGGTTCACCATGTAGTTAACATCACTGACCTTCCTTACCAGTTGAAGGTCTCCTCCAAAGCTGACTGCAGCTTATTGTGTCTGACAGGACCGAGAATCATAACCTGCTGCCCCACAGCATACTCTCATGCTCGAGCATTCCTGTCACATCAGACCTTTTTTCTGCTGTTGGACTCCTGCTAGGTTCTCCTGGGCCAAGCCCATGATCTCCTTAAGCCTTGTCCTGAAGTTTAGGACATATGCCACTACAGACTACTTGTGGGAGTCACACTCACCCTCCCACTCATCACAAATCAAATCTAAAGGGTACCTCACCCTATGCCCATACAGTGAACTCAAAGGGTGAAAAACCTGTGAATTCCTGGGGTAACTCTCTGTATGCAACCAGCAGATGGGGCAAATATTTGCCCCAATCTCTCCTAAGCTGGTCTTCAAATGCCCATAGCATGGTCTTTAGTGTAGAGTTTAACTCTCCACAAGGCCATTAGTCTGAAGATGGTAGGGGTAGGCTTTAGGTGCTTCACTCCACAATACTTCCACAGACAAGCTAGCAGGTCTAACATGAAATTGGCACCTCTGTCAGTCAGTATTTCTCTCAGGAAACCTACCCTGCTGAAAATGTCTAACAAAGCATTTGCGACTATCTCTATTTCAATGAAGGGCAGAGGCACTGCCTCAGGGTATCTGGTAGAATAATCTACTACCACCAGGATATACTTATTCTATGTGGAATCTGGGGTACTCAGAGGCTTCACAATAACCATAGCTACCCTATGAAATGGCTCCTCAATCACAGGCAAAGGCATCAGCGGAGCTTTGACCTTGTCCCCTGCCTTGCCTACCTTCTGGCACTACTCACAGGTCCTGCAGTACCCTGTTGCAGCTCTTCCATTCCCAAGCCAATAAAAGTTCTGCATAATATGTTTCTTGGTATGCCTTATGCTCGGTTTACTACTAAAATGTCGAAGTAAAAAAAAAAATGGTACATAACAGCGAACTATGTCACCGAAAGTACACATTACCTAACAACCCTAATGTCAAAAATCAGCTGTTAATGCCGAAAATGACAAACATGACATTTTACGGCAGTTAACAGTAATTCCACCCTTGTCGTAACTCCCTAACTAGTATACCTAACATCCTGTTTATGCAGGGGGGCAAGCCCCCCTATGCGCTCCACACCACCCAACTCTATATTCCAACTCCGAAATCGCACTACAGTGAGGAAAGGGATGTATTTCCCTTACCACACTGTACCGCGATCCCTGTACATAATTGAATATTTGCGGATGCACAGTACATTTGCATATGTGACATTTGGTTATGTAGCTTGCACACATATGAACTATTCGAACAGCTGTAGTTTGAATAGTTCATATGTATACAATGCTACATCAGCATTGTAATAGTAAACCCTTATGCCCATATGACCAGCAAAAGAAATGTCATGGGCTATGGATATAAGTGCCAGACCATAGGCTTTGGGCACTACCAACTGCTGTATTACCTCACCCTCTAGCCCTCCTTCAGGGTTCCACTCTTTATACAGCAACCCTTTGTTCCAGTATGCAGATTCCCCTTTTCCTTGAGCATCAGGTGTCTCCTTAGCTACCTCCATCAAGCTTTGTAAGGTAGGGTCTGAAAGCTGAGCCTGTCTCAATTCCACTTTTGTGACCTTCCCCAGCTCCTCTTCCACAGGAAGCCTAGTACCTTCTGACAGTGGTGCCTCACTATCTGCCTAGGTACTATCACTCACCTCTGTCCTTGGAGTTACCCTGCCACATCACTAGCCCCAGCTTCAGGTGTGGGGTCTGTGTGGGTCACCCCCAGCTTACCAGACCTACATGCCTGTCTCCAAGCCCGACTGCATGTAACTGCATGCACACAAGGTTTTGCAGTATCAAAATCATTCCTATCATGACATATGCAGGAATATCTTCAAACACAGCTACCTGCTTGGTTCCTTTTCTGCCCTCCTAGTCAAGGTGAACTCTGGCCAAAGGTATTTAGAATGGGGTCCCTCCTAAAGCTCTGACTGGAGTGGATTGTCCAAGCAAGTTCTGTTGTTCTTTAACTCCTTCAGGCTTCACAATGATTATGTCAGAGGCTGTGTCTCTCTTAGCAGTGGCCTGGCTTCCATTAACTAAGATAGGATACAAATTCTGGGGATAGTTTGGTACCTCTGATGTCTCCATACAACTTACCACTGGCACTCTGTTATTCCCACTTGATGGCTCCCTCACCTTTTTTCCCCACCTTGCTTCAGTGGACATTTGTATACTACATGGCCGCTCTGGTGACATTTAAAACATCTAACCCTAATGTACCTGAGCTAGTGGCTTCCCCTCTTACTGGTAGACTCTGTTGAGGTGGTTTAGGCTGCCCACCATGGATTCCCTTATATCCATGTGCAGCACTGGGTATCCCCTTCTTGTACAGTGATGCCCTGCTTGCTAAGTAGGGATCTCACTTTTCTCCCCAGCTCATCTGCAGAGTTACATGCCCAGTCTGCCAACCCAATTCTGATGTCCTCAGGCAAAGAATTAAGGACTTGTTCCCTCACCAAAAGGTCTGCCAGTCTTTCAAAAGGGGTGGCCTGACACCCACTCACCCCACCTATGAAAATAAGTGCTTAACTCAGCAATATAGGCCCAACCCAGGGCCCACCTCTCCTTCCTCTCACAAACAATCTATTCCTACCTCACCCCCTCAGACACTACCTCAGTCTCACACTCCTCCACCCAAATTACTATCCATTTTCTCTATGAATATCCAAAGAATGGTTAACAAAATTTCAGCACTCCATTCATGGATCTACCTTAACTCCCCTCATATCTTAACCCTCTCTGAAACATGGTTAAAGCCTCTTATCTCTAACTCAGAAATCCTACCCCCAGTTTACAACATATTTCATGCACACAGGGCTAGCAAGAGAGGAGGTGGCGTTGTCATCCTCTATTCAGACCAACTTACTCTCTCACCGCTGTCAGTTTCCATATCCAGCTTTGCTCCTGCTGAAATCCTTATTGCAAATTGTCATATTAACCCTCACAAAGAAATTGCTATAGCATCTATCTATATGCCTCTAGGTGATAATACTCCTGTTCTTGAAAACTTTCTCTCATGGGTAACCTTACATGTCCCCTATGAAGCCATTATACTCGGTGATGTGGACATAGAATGGGCTCATCTTTCCTCCTCATCTCCTTCCCTTAGTCTTAATCTGTATGGCTTCCACCAACTCATCTCTTCCCCCACCAGGACCAACAAAATGTCTTCCTCTGTATCTATAATAGACTGGATTCTCACTTCTGTGTCCCTAAGTCTCTTATCACATTTTCAGTGTTTAGTGTACTGCCACCTATATGGTAATTCATGGGTACATGTTTTTTTCCAAAGGGGATAACTATACATTTCTTGGTATTGAGCTTGAGCCCATGGCACTGGCACCAAGCATCTGTTTCTGTAAGGCCCTTTTGTAGAGTATCCACATCATTTGGGGATTCAATAATGGCTCCCAGTTTGCAGTCATCTGCAAACTTTGTTAGATAGAGCCCCTTAGTATTGGCCTGTACTTCAGAGAAGTAGATGCCAAACAAGAACGGTCCCAGGACTGAACCCTGAGGTACTCACTTGTCACTTGTCTGGAGCTGGATTTGGAGTTGGCTACTTTTACAGTGTGGGTTCTATCAGTAAGCCAGTTAGCAATCTATTGGGTGGCGTAGGGATTAATGCCCAGCTTAGTAAGTTTATCTATGATTCCAGAGTGGGGGATGGTGTCAAAGGCTTTGGCAAGGTCTAGATAGGCTGTATGGACCACCTTACCCTTGTCCATGGTTCTGGAGACTGATTCGAAGAAGTCAGTCAGGTTCAGGAGACAAGATTGGCCCTTCACAAACCCAAACTGGGTGGGGTCCAATATCTTTGTTTATAAGTTCCATGATAATACACTCCATGGCCTTGCAGATAAGGCTCATCAGACTGATGGGATGGTAGTTTCCGGGATCCAAGGTGGATCCCCCCTTGTGGAGTGGGATAACTGTAGCTCTGCGCCACTCAGTGGGCACAAAACCTGAGGTGAGGCTATGATTAAACATGACAATTAGGTGAGGTGCTAGCTCATATTGTAGTTCATGTAGTACACAGCCCAGGATGTCATCTGGTCCCATGGATGCTGTATTCTTAGCTTTGGAGAGTGCGTTTTTTACCTGTGTGGCCATTATTACCAGAATTTGGCAATCTTCTGGTATTGAGATGGGCCATTTAGGGGGTGAAGTTGGCACTGAATCGATCTGCCAGGATATTGGCAATATCCTTGGGATCAGTATATTTAATGCCATTCTGTTTTAGCTCAGAGCAGATCTGAGCATTGCCATTTAGATTCTTGACATAGTTATAGAATGCCTTGTGGTTGTCTTTGGAATCTTTGGCAATTTTATTTTTGTAACTAGCTTTGGAGGATTTTATGAGGGATCTCAGTTTCTTACTGAGGCTGGTAAGGAAGTTTTTTGCATTCTGGGATTTTCCTCTTTTCTGCAACAGTCTCGTACTTTTGTTGTAAAGTTTATTTATGGCAGGGGACCACCAGATTGGCTTCCTTTTTTTGGATGAGAGCATCTTGGTTCTATTTGGGATGGCATGATTCATGCATGAGTAGATGTGCTCGTACAGTGCCTTAATGTAGGATTCAGCAGTTGAGCTTTCAGTTCCCATCTGTATGGGTGTCATGAAGTTTGTCACTTCTGACTTGAGTAGCATGAAGTTGGCTTTGGAGAAGTTTTTTTATGGAGGTTTCCTTACTGGGGGGTGGGGGTGGGATGTGGATTTTAAGGGTGATTAGCTTATGGTCAGACCTGACTAACGAGGTGGTGACCTTAGGTATGGAGCTTTGATTTCCCATGTTGGTAATGACCAGGTCTAGGATATTCGACCCCCAGGTGGGACTATGGATTAGTTGATCCAGGGCGTTGGAATTTATGAATTCCAAGAACCATTGTGCAAAGGTGTTGGTACATGTGTAGTTTTCCCAGTTAATGTCAGGGTAGTTAAAATTACCCAGTATTAGGGTGCTTGGTTCTATCTTAATATTTTTCAGTATGTTTAGAAAGGTGTAGTGAGAATCTTGGGGTATGGTGGGGGATCTGTAGCATTTGGATTGCAGTCTTACCTAGTGTTAGTTGCACCTGGAGAATTTCAGACTCATTGTGTTGGGCAACTAACCTGGTGGTGTGAATACCCTTGGTGAATATTGACACTCCTCCACCTTTAGTGTTTTGGTCCTGGTTTGGTGGCCGAAAAGTGTGGTAAGAGTTGTAGCCTGGTATTGCAGGGGTGCTCTCTGGAGCCTTGAACCAGGTCTCATTTACTGCACAGATATCAATGTTCTCCATTTTTAGGAGTGCCTCAAGAGAGTGCATTTTGAGGTTTAGACTTCTAGCATTGAGTAGCATTACCTTCAGATTTTGCATGCTTGTACCCGTTATGGTGGTGGTTTTGTCCTTTGAACTTTGCCTAAAAAAAGGCACTATAGGAGTGGCAAGAGCCTTAGCCTGTAACCTTAATCCCAGGGGCGATAGGTGCAGACCATCTCTGGCAAAGCATTGTGGTCTGTCGATCATGTCATACCAGGCAGACAGATACTGGATCCCCTTTGAATGACACCAGAAGCTTAGCTAATTGTTGAAGTCAAATCATTTTGTCCTTACATTGTGGTATCATTCTGTGCGAAGGCAGGATGCTACTCAGGGCTAGGGTCATACCTGCCTGGGCCACATGATCAGAGAGCTCTTCCATGTCTCTTTTCATGTAGTCCAGGGAGGTACGTCTCAAGTCATTCACTCCAACATGGACAATGACAGAGTCATATTTGTACTTGTTGTGGAGTGACTTGAGTGCATGCGTTATGTGGCGGATCCTGGCACCCAACAAGCAGCTGACTGTAATTTTCTCCTTGTTCAACCTGGTGAGTGTGACATCAGTGTGCCTAGCCTCTATCATAACCCAACCACTCTCCCCAACTCTCTCAGTGACCACTGCCCTAGTCACATCTATAGACAATCACAACACTCACCCAGAGAACACCTTTACAGAGAACATTGCAACCTGACTCAATTCAATCCAGATAAATGTAACTCTATACTGTCCAATATCAATTGGACCTTCCTCTACAACCTACCCTTAATGACAGTCATTACCTTCAGTAAGATATCTCTTGATGTACTTAACTATATGGCCCCATCCAAAAAAATCAGGGTGAAAACTAACCCTGGCTCCTGGCTAACCAAGCAAACATGCTCTTTCATGCATCAGAGAGATGCTGCCTGGAAAAATTGGTTCAAAAATAAAACTCCTCACTTTCTCCAACAGTACAAAGAGCTTAGACATTTGTGTAAAAAGCTGGTCATCAAAGATAAAAAAAGCATTCTTTGCCTCCAACCAATATAGCCCAGATAAAAACCCTAAAAAGATTTGGTCCACAATTAGTGACATCTTCTAACCGGGTAACCCACCTACCCCCAACCCCTTCCCTCTAAAAACTGCCAAAGAAACTGCTGTCCTACTAAACAAACACTTCATAGAGACAATTCAAAGACTAACTCAACATAATCCCACTGCTTCTTCACTGCCTGTACCTCCCAGTCCATCCGCCACCAATGCATTCTCCTTACAACCTGCTCCCATTTCCTTCATTAAATCCCAACTTAATAAACTCAAACCTTGTTCTCCCTCACTTGACAAATTACCTCCTCATTTCCTTAAAATCGCTGCAAATTCTATTGCATACCCTATCTCTATTCTTATAAATCATTCTATTTCCGAAGCTCTAGTTCCCGATACAGGGAAATCCTTTTATACTATTCCCCTTCATAAAGGAGGAAACTCCACTGACCCTTCCAACTATTGTCCTATCGCTATACTTTTGCCCCTTTCCAAAATTCTTGAAAAATGTGTCCATACTCAAGTTACTTAAACACCTGCTTGATAACAATCTACTAACTCCCACCCAGCATGGCTTTAGACCCTACCACAGCACATCTACTCTCCTTCACCCAAACAATAGCAGAAGCCCGTGATAACAACCTCCTAGTATCTACTTTACTCCTTGATCTCCATAAGGCTTTCAACACTGTCTCTCACTACAAACTAATATTTAAACTCTCTGTCCTTCATCTCTCTACCCCCTTCATTAACTGGTTATATAGTTACTTATCTAATAGACAACAATCCATACGCTGGCAAACTGTCTCCTCCCCATTTCTGCCTGTCAATACTGGTGTTTCCCAGGGCTCCATACTGGGTCCCTTCCTAGTTAACATATTTACTAACAGTTTACACTCTGCTACTAAACTGTCTACCCTTTTACAATATGCCGATGATTCCACACTTATTACCACCACCCACAATATCCCTGAACTCCTTGCACTTACGCAAAACACTTTCACACTCATTGAAGCCTGACTTACTGATAACCAACTAATACTAAATCCAAAATAAAACTAAACTTCTACTCTTCCTTCCAAAAACAATGGCACATTTCAAATCCTCCTTCTCCATTTCTTCCCTTGACAAAACAAACATCATACCTGAATCCCATGCCAAATTACTTGGTGTCGCTATTGATAATGAACTAAAATTCAACATTCATATCAATCAATGCATAAAAAAACACCAAAAACTTGGTCTTCTATACTGCAATCATAAACTGCTTTCACTCTCCTCCAAACCCTCCCTTGAACTATTTCTGCTCCTAGCCTCTCTTCTGTATGCTGCACCTGTCCTTACTAACCTTTAGACATCTCTACTTACCAAATTAGAACAAGCATACAATAAAATAGCTTGATTCGCCTCCAACCTCCCCTATAAATTCCACCACTGCCTCACCCTCCAGTTATTACAATGGCCTGAATTCACAAAACCACTTCTTCTTCCCCAACTCATATCACACACTCAATTCCCTACAACCCCACCTCCTGTCCCTCCATCTCTAATATTGTATCTCCTTATAACCCACAATATCAGCTTCCTACATCTGAAAAACATCTCCTGGACATCTACAAATCATCAAAAAATATTGGAAAGTCCCTACATAAATACTCTGTAGAACACTCTTGGAATTCCCTTCCTCTTAGCATAAGAAGTATCCCACATAAACACCAATTCAAACTTGTGCTCAAAAACTACCTCCAAAAGACCTAGTCCTGTCCCTGTCTAGCTCCTACCTGCGGTCCTTACTACTTACTATCTATCTCCTTTTTTCTCACCCCCATCAACCACTCCTTCTATTTCTTTAATCTTACTATCTTTTTTTCTTGTATATATCTTTAACATTGTAAATATTGCTTTGCTTTTGAATTACCTTGTTTTAATGTATATATGCTCTGCTACTAGAAAACATCTGTACAGCACTATTTGACTGTAATGATGAATAAGTTCTTGCTATTTTATTGATTGTAAGTTTTTACTTTTGTTGCATCACTGTAAGTGTTCCTGGAGCTTTTCTCCTTGGGTCTCCACAGAAAATGGGCCACTGCCTCATTTGGACCAAAATATAATCACATACACTTTCATCTGCCTTGTATCTATGCTTAGAAAGCCATTTTTTTCTGTAAGCTTCAGGTGTCAACTTATAACAGTTCAGTAAACATTGTTTCATTGTATTATAGTTTAAAAGATCAATATCAGAAAATTTAGAAACAGCAGTTACAACTTTACCATGGAGTAAGGTGGTCAGGAACCATAACCAGAGCTCATGTTCAGCATTATACTGTTTACATACTCTTTCAATGGTAAGAAGAAAACTATCATAGTCACCCCCCTGTAAAAATTGTGGAAGAAATTTACTGACCTTTATGGCTTCTGGGCTCCTGTTATTCCTGTTATTCCCTTCCCCATTACTTCCATGACCTGATGAAGGGTCAACATTTCTCTCTCATGCTGACACTGTTTCTCCTTTTCATCAGCCTCCAAATGCTGCAATTTCTCTTTGGTCTCCAATTGCTACCGTCTCTCTTTGGTTTCCACATTTTTGGCCTCTGGTTGATGCTGCTTCTCCTTTTCTTCAGCCTAATGTTGATGCTGTTTCTCTTTTTCTTCAGTCTCCAAATGTTTGGCCTTTAATTCAAGACAGATTTTTAAGTCCTCTAAGGAAAAGGTGAACTGCCCTGTTTCTGAAGACTACACAGCTCCATCACCAGACTGGTTGTCCTCCTAACCATTGGTCTGCATTGCATCTGCAATTAAAGCAGAAATCATTTCCTGTTTACTCTGTTTAGCATGTACCAGTTTTTTTTTGACTTTGCACACCTTGGCCAACGGGTTCTTTGTCAGCTTACAATAATCCTCTGCTTATATATTTGCTTGCTTTCCCTGTCTAAACTCAACTAACAAAAATTAATAAAACTGTTGTGAAAATGAAACTCTGAATGTTTATCTTGTGGCTGTTGACAGAACACTCACTTTCAGTGACAACTGCCCACAAGCTACTGAAGTTCAATTAATATCCCACTGCCTGACACCAATATGTGATGGTCCTCTACCCCAGGCCAGTGATCAAAGAGCCTCAATCCTCACCAGAGACAATGGCGAGAGATGGTCACTATGAACAGGAATGGGTTTACACAGTATTTTTAAATGCCACTCTATACATCAAGCATCATTTTTCTCCATGAGCACAAAGGGAACAAGTTCCAGACCTGGGAGTGGACTTTATGTCTCTCCAGATCCCAAACAAGAATCACTTTGGAGCACTGTGTCTCCGTTTAAAGTAACTGACACACCCACATCAGGGTATTTAATTTTCACACATACAGACTCCTGGGAAAGGCTGGCACAGATTTACTAGCTGTGACCCCTTCTACCCAGGCTATAATGTAACCTTGCTGCCACTAGTCAACTATTCTCAGGCTATTACAAGGGTATCCAATTATAATGAGTAAAATCAATACTAATATAAATTGTACAGTGTAACCAATGCAGACAGGCTTTTCAGAGTGGCCAAGGCATCACTAAAGTAAGCACACATACTCTCAAGACATTAAATATAATCTCTAAAAGACCAGCCATAATGAAAGGTCTAAAAATATTTAAAACAAAAATAATAAAATAGAAAACATGAGAATATTGAATATCTAAGTGCAATAAACATCAGAGTTTCAATCACAGGAGAAATAAAAACACCACAGTTAGACAGATTCAAACAGATGCAGAAAAATACTACTTAACTAATCATACTATATTTCCTGATAGTCTAAAGAATAATTGTTCCCTAGCTAACTCAATTAATACAACAGAGCAATGTTGAGATGTTTACTTCCACAAGGCAAGGTGATGAGCTTCCAGCTACTGAACTGAACTGATCTGCTGACTTCGATAATTGGCATTAGATCTTTTATATCAGGTTCCAAAGAAAACAAAACAAGCTGCTGTGTGAGTTCCATCTTCTCAGTGCTGGTAATAGAATGATATATTTGATCACCTGACTCCAGTACAGAACACCCTCAGAGCCCCTCCAACATCTGTTGCAATATTTGAAAATTATAGAAAAATTTCAAAAACTTCTATTCTTCCCTTCCAGAGTTATTTGTTTAAACCTAAACATTTAATCAGTTATAATACCATTGCTGATATATTTTTAACACAAACATCTATACAAGTCAGTGTATTAGTCAAGTGACACAAAATAATTTACAAAACTCAGGTTAACTATGCTGGCATACATGTACTGCCCTATTCTCTCTGGCAGAAATGGCAATACCTCACGTTGTCAAACTTTTTATTATAAAGTGTATGTTTTGGTGAAATAAAATTGCAACAGATTTAAACTGCAAAATAATGTTCATGCTAACATTGCAGGCATTGTCTTTTGCCTAAAATAAAGGTTAATGAAAACACTTTTATTCTATTAATTTTCTTAGTGAGATACTGCCAAATTGAAACTGTATTTAAGGCCACTGATTTTCTTGATTATTTCCCCTGATTCATGAGAAACAATGCTTAGAACCACGGCAGATCCACTATTCTTACTGGTCACACATCCTTCTCTCATGGGCATGAAACAAAGCAAACAATTTGCCCCTGCTTGTAAACCCCCTGTTCCACTACTTCTCAGAAACAGTAAAGCACCTAATGTATGATCATACCACACACTTCTTTTTTTGTTGGGAGGGGGAGAGCTTTAGCTACTTGTCCCTCTTCTTTATACTTGCTCAAAGCTTGATCTGTTTATGCTGTAGTTTACTCCTGCACACACACCTGATTGCACTGTCATCTGCATTATGGTTATTTGTAATATAGTAAGTCTGTATGTTTGACATATATTGTTATGAGTTTGATTTAATCATCCTCTTTAGGTCATTATGTGCCCATTGTGACTAGTCATAAACAAAGCACTGATAAATAAACAAAAGAAACATCCACTCTCTCTGACCAATATGACAATGCCACTGTGGCTTGTACCTTCTCTGGATAATGCCACCTGGATTATATGTTGAGAAATGACAGAGATTTGAGGTGGTCAGTGGTTCCAGCTAAAGATTTATATCTATAACCCTTATGGTGTTCACTGATAAATAATTTTGATCTATTAATGTTAATGGTTAGTTGGCCCTAATAAAACTTCTCAGACTCTGATGCATTCAATTTCTAAGGTTTCTGCCTCTTGAAATATTGTTTGGAGATATGCTTTTCAACTCACATAAAGCAACTCATTTGCATCTTCTTCAGGCTGAAACAGATTCCTAACAAATGTTCCATGGGCTAGAATCTTGTTAAAGAATGATGCTTTGGATTGTGCAACTGCTTAGGGCAGCATACAGCAAGCATAGTTGGTACAAGATGTTTAGTTTACATACAAAAATGAACTCTTCAATATTTCAAAGTGAAAATGATAAACTATTTAATTATCTCTGAGCATTAATTCTTCCTAACAATTTAGTATTCCAATTTAACCCATCATCTAGTACTGCCTGAAATACTATCCAGGAATATCTGGTTGTTTGCCAGAAAAGGAAAAAAAAAACTTGCCTTATAGTATGCTCTGCTCAAACAATGAAAAAAAAAATCACAACAGTTTTGCAATTCTTATTTGGCACACACACTCTAATTTGCAGTGTAGAATGTGGATAACCAGCTGGGTGCAAGGCATTTTGCAATATGCAGTCTGATTCACTTCCAAGGGCTGATAAATACATAATGAACAAAACTACATGTCTTGAAATGCCTTGCACTACTGAAGACTGAATTGCAGCCCATGTCTCGTGGGACTGGGGGGGTGGCGCTGGTCCATCTCATGGTGCAGACTCCTGGTCACTATAATGAGTGTGAGCAGCAGTTTATAGTGAAAAGTGTGGGGCCCCATGTAACTGTGACCCCATTGCACCCAATCAGTGTAATCGGCCTAGGCAATCGCCATACAAAAGTGCACATAGAACAGTGCACAGATATTCCATTATTTTTACTTTACTTTAGTTTCCTGCTCTTGATCTTTATGGTTTGAATTTGAAAATCTTTATGGATTCTTAACTGGAACATAAGGAGCCCAGATTTGTTAAAATAAGTGCATGGATTTTACAGACTACTGCTTTACTTTTGAGAGTTGTTCACATAAAAATAACTGATTCTTTTGAAAGTTTCTTGTGTACACAGTAATTTAGGTCATGTTATCAGTTTCACGAGCCCCTCCGTGGCTTGTTCCTTGTACATGGGAGAGCTGCAGTTGACTAGAGCATGGCTACTACTTTTATTGGGGCTTGTATGTACAGACGCAGAGATAAAAAGTTTTATAGTATCTGGGCGATGTATACCACATGAAACAGGAAATACTGACATGTTTGCTCTTACCATGTTCAGTTATTAGTAGTGTATTTGGATTTGCTTGATGCAATGATCTAATTTTTAATTAAAGTTTTCAGACACACTGTATTACAGTACCTATACATGAATTTGCTGATAGCAAGATACAATATTACGTGCATTTTGATTTTACAAAGTGTGGTAATGTCTGTTTATACATCTAGGCAGTCTTAAAATTATGTGGAAGGTTACAACCGTTGCATACACTTTAACCATAGTTTCCCTCAAAAGATGCAGCTTTACTATATGCAGAAGCATAGCTCGTTCAACAATCACCCTGGGCCGGTACTATGAACCAGTGCCCCAAACCCTCAGCTCTTCAAGCAAAGAAAAAAAAAATTTCATTGTAATAACTCCATCACAATAATTATTATAGTTAGATATAGACCCCCCACCCCCCACTCTTTCATTAAAGAGCAAAAGGGAAAAAAATGGATATTACTTTTACTGGCACACCAACCAGGTGGTCTGATGGATCACACCCCCCCCCTTCCTGCCCCAGCCATTCAGGTCCTGTGCCTGTGCCCTGCCCCCCACCCTCCTTCAACTTTTTTTATTAAAAAAAAAAAAAAATAATAATAATAATAATAATAATAATAATATCTTTTTTTAAAGTGTAGCAAACTGTTTACTACAAATGTAATGTATACCCTGCCTACACGGAGGGCTACATCAATCAGGGTTTAGTTAGAAAAGCATTAAAAAAGAAAAAAAAGAGCTAAACAGCTGTAGCAAACTGCCTGTTACAATGTAGCAAGCAGTTTGCTACAGTTTAGACCACACATGGAGTGCTACAGCATTCAGGTTTGATTACTGGTTTAAAAGCTGGTATTGCATTAAAATGAGATCAGAATTGGCTGATCATGCCCCCCAACACTTTGTGTCCAGGGCAGTTGCCCCTCTTACCCTGCCTAAACTACATCACTGACTATATGAAAGGGTGGTTGTCAGCCTTATAAAATCACCACTTCAACAGATAAGGATGTTACATGAAAAGCGTATAGTTTGATAGGCTTACATTTACCTTAATAGTTTTGTAGCATGCAAAGGGTCCAACACAATTAATAATCAGCAGATACAGAATCACAGACTGTTTGATGGTGGTACTGCACATTCCTTGTAAATGATATCATATTGTCTAACTTCTACTAACTTTGCATTTCACTGTGATGTAGCTTCTTAACTGAGAATAGCATATCCTATGATCTAGGCAAGTTCAAAACTGTGTAATGCTGTACAAACATATACTGCTGCATGCTCTTTTTATGTCTGCTAATGACATATTGAGTCATACAGCTCATAGTAGTATTGCTAATTGTCATAAAAATAAGCTTGAATGTTAGCTTGAAACAAATGGTGGCTTTGCATTTTCTGTGATGTTGAGGGTTTGAATACTGCATCTTTCAGTTTTTATCTGCAAAAACCAAGTTTAAATTATCTCATAATGTCAATGTGTTGAGCATTTGACCCTACCCCCCACCTTCATTGGTTGTTTTTTTGTTATATTGATTACCTGTACTACAGTACAAAAACTCTGAGTTTTGGGGGTTGTTAATACAAAGTCTATTTCACAGTATAAGATGGTCAGGTTGTTTTTTATGCCTATTCCAAGAAAATCAGCAGAGTGCATCAGATTATAGTTTGAGGTTGATCTTGGACCCTGTCTTGGTGAAGTTTCAGATAAGCATAATGTTTGCATCAAGGAAATAAGAAACTATGCAAAATAGCAATCATTTGCCTGTTCATCATAATACGTGCGAGTAAGATAAACATGTCCCAATAACAGTAATTAAAAATGTTGATAGTGTTATATTTCTATAGTAATAGTACACAGTATTTCACTAAGTGTTAGTCATTTGGGAACTCTGCAGCATATGCTGTTTCTGCATTTGATTTGAAGTCAGCGGTATCTGATATGTAAGAATGCATGTGGATGCTACTATGGTTTTGGAATCATTTCCATGTCATCTGACTCTGGAAATGGTCAGCTGCAATTCTTGAGGGTGAGGAGGCTTGGGTTAGTCATAGTAAATACAGCATAACTGGTCAGCATTGTTTTTATAAATGATCTTACACTCAGTTATAGCATCCTTCAGCATATGTGGATGGTAAGCCCTCTTGTCAAGGGTATTGTCTGTTTCAAGGCAGATCCAAGCAGGTTTGAAAATGCATATGGCTGTACAAACAAGGTGGCCTTTCTCCTTGTGTCTGGTAGTCATCCATTTGTCGGTCAATTTAACACAGAGGATTAAGGATATGCACTGCCGATGAGCTTTATTTTATATTCCTGTGTTTGATTCCTTTGATCACCATCTGCCTGCTGTGTGACTCTTAGCAAGTCATTAAATCTCACAAAGCACCCCCCCCCCGACACCCAGTGAAAATAGGCTGAATCCACTTACTTGGTTAATGAAACATAGAAAGAAAGAAAAAAAAAGAAGAGAGAAAGACAAGTAGCTGGTCATGGAGTTCATATCTGCCTTATGTATCATCCTTTTTCAACTCGTATGCTCTCTGGAGTTTTACTGGTATAACAAAGCTCCTACTTGCTGGCTATCTTATGCTCTCTGGGGTTTTACTGGTATAACAAAGCTCCTACTTGCTGGCTACATCTATATGGTCACAGCCTCCATGTTGATGTGAAGAGGATAGCTGCATTGCACTAAAAGAACGTCACAGTTACTGTAATTTCAGAAAAAGCTTAGGTAAAAGATGTCCATCCAGGAAGTCTTCAGGTAACAGGAGGGTGTGGTGAAGGTCCTCTGTTAGTAGTTGTGACTGGGTTGAAGGGAATATCACTGCTACTATACCAGCGGTGCATGTTTTAGAGACCAACTTGAGTAACATCATCTTTTTACTGATGGTATCACATTATTGTGTTTACAATTAACATATTTGGCTATGTGTAGCATATCTGTTTAATACTCATTTACACTTTTATTTCTTCAAAGATAATCTAAAAAGAAAAGGAATAAGGACACTGTCTAGTGACCATATGGATATTACTATGTGTCAAGAGGAGACATTATTTGTAACACTCTTGCTCCAGTAGTCATCCCACCTTCAGCAGAAAGGAAATGCGACATCTTTTTTGCTCAGAATAACAGTGGGCTGATTTTTTTATTTTATTTATTTCATGTGGAATTGGAAGTTAAGTGTCTGATCAACCCAGATCCCAAGTTACTTGAATGTGGCACAGTTTCAATAGGATCTTTGCAATTGCAGAATATCCTCACTGATGGGGTGTGATGCAGTTTTTGCTTGGTTTCAAAGGTCATGGCTTTTGTTTTGTTGGTATTAAGAATTAGTTTCTGATGTGTAGCCATGGTGATAGCAGCCTTAGGTCATTCTCTAGTTCTTTCTTGATGGCAGTGTGAGAAGAGTGGACATTGTAAATGACTATGTTATCTTCTTTCTTCTTCTTTCAGCTTTTCCTAGTTAGGGGTCACCACAGCGGATCACCTGTCCACTCATGATTGGCAGTGGAGTTTTATGGTGTTGAGTTGCCAGCCCGGCACCCAACCTTCCACAGAAGGCACACACACATGCATGCACTCATGCCTAGGGACAATTTAGAGTGTCCAATCCACCTACAACATGTCTTTGGGATGTTATCTGCATACAAATTTGGGTGGATTGTAGTAGATCTGCCTGGAGATTATCGATAATAAAACGAATAGTAGTGAGGAGAAGACTGACCGTTGTGGAGCACCCTTTGGGGGGGGGGGGCAGAAGGTGAGTAAGATATAAACTTTAAAGGATCTGTTTGTGAGGAAGCCTTTGAGCCATGGAAATTAATCTGTGTGGGTTCCTGCTGATGCTAGAGATATGAATAAGACAGGCAACCATTTGAAATGTAGGGGCTCACTAGGACAAGTCCTAAAACATGGAAACTGAATTGCCGGAAAAAAAATAAAAAAACAGATTGATATCTACTAAGTCCAAGATGGCCATTTCCCAGAATATGCCCTTTTCTTTGAAATATGGTGATCTCAGAGTTAGTATATATAAGTTGTTGGTGTGGGTGGCTTGCCCCCTTCATCAAGGGGTACAGAGGATTTTGCCATCCTGCATAACAAATAGTTTAAAGGAAAAGTGTGATGTTTGAGAGTCACTCTTCTCTTTAAAAGACAATGTGATTCTATTATTAAATGCTCAACTTCTCTTTTTTCTCCCTATTTATGGTCCCTGTTATGAATAAACAACAATACAGCATTTAAAATATCTTAAATTGACTGTTTCTCTCCACTACAACAGTACCTTACTGTACTATATTGGTTTCACTTTCAAAAACATGTTTGTCCCGCCATGGAAAAGTCTCCAGTTCACTGATGTCATCAAGGCCACTAGATACAGGTAGTTTTCTAGCCATTTCACTCCCCAAACTGACATCACCAATACTATCCTATAAACCCATCCATGCTGTGATGTCACAGCTCCCTGGTCCTTCCCCTACCCATATAGAAAGTAAAGGCTAGAACAAGTAAACAGTACATGAGTCAAGTCTCCTGCTGTGAGCTGTCAATCACTTTAAGTAGTAGTAAGTAGCTTAAATTACCCTTACCACTTTGACAGCTAGGGAAGTTAGATGTGAAGGGGGATGGGAGATGAGTCAAAGTAGTACAAATTCACACTGCAGTTTAACCATTCTAAAAAGAAGCAGCAGTAAAAAGTACTTTGAAAGTCTGTTCTGTGGCATTTGCACTGTTTGTGTTTTAAGTAACCAATGAACAGCATGAAATGTTACTTAAAACTAACTGACTGAAAGACAGCAGTGTATGCATATAAAATCAGTACAGTGACAGGAGCTTTAGGAAGAAACAGGCCTGCGTGATGTAATTTTTTTACAGACAAGCACTGAATTATGGGATACCTAGAGGCAGACTAAACAATCAGAATTATTTCAAGATGCCAGACCCCATGTGGTCATACTCAGAAATTAGATATAAAAATATTTAAAAGCCTGTAAATAGTGCCAGAGTGGTGTTAAAATGTAGGAAACACCAACCTATGATGAAATAAACATATTTTTGAGTGTGTGGGTGCGGTTCTCTTTTAAATCTTAATCTTTTTTGGAGTTATGGCACTTGGACTGCTGTCATTTCAATAAGGTGCTGGTAAGATATCATGGTCTACTAGACTGAAGGCCTTGGTTAGGTCAATAAACTCTGCACCTGTGTGAGGCCTTTGTTTGTATCATGCAGTATATCATCTGTTAATGTGTATAGGGCAGTCATGACGCTGAATCCTGATTATGTAAGGGTAGTAAGGGGGCCTGAGCATTTCAGTACTGGGTCAGAGTTTATCAGGTCTTTAAGTGGAGACTGACCTGTAACATAAATAACATGGTCCCAAATTTGTTTCTGGTTATTCCTCAGTGAATATTGTTTTGTTTGGAAGAAGTTTTGTACCTAAATGCTGTTTTAAGGCTAAATTACATTCTGGCTCTGTTCATAATTTTTAAATGAAATATTTCAAACTGATGAGTCTAAACTTGTTTTGGTGTAATCCTCCCTCTCCTCATTTTGAACTGCATCTGCCTTTCAGGAAAAGTGTGCTAAATGTCCACATATTAATATTCTGTTTATCATAACTGGTAGGAGTTTAATCTGGCTTACTTTACTTTATGTAGGAAAATTCATATTGATATGCCCAGCATTCATGGAGATTTGACATGTAACTTGCCTGTTTTTAGTAAACTATTTTAGGATGACCTTATCATAATTTATCAATATTTTAGTGTACAAACTCCTGTATTAACTTCCCAAGGATTTGTTAAAATGTTTGACTCTTCTTTTTTACAGACTCTGTCCAAATTTTATTAAATGTGACTCAGCAGGTGTGCTGCGGTATTTTTCTAATAGTTAAAATGTTACACATTTTAGAGTGCTGCTCTTGTTAAAGATTAACAAATGCCAAGAAACAGATAGCCATGGGCCATATATGGCATGTCTGAGATATTCCAAGCTGCTTTTGACCTACATAACGCTAATGCTCCTTACTCATATGGATACTCATTGTCCTTGTTCTGCCAGGTGCACAAACATCCAGTCATTCCTCATTGTTTTGTCATTGTAGTGCTACAAAGCAGAATAGAAGAGGGACTGCTGCCCAAATGAGATGCGATATGCATATGTCTGCCAGGATGATTAAATAAGGACCTGATCATGTTTTAGTAGCTCACCTGCATCACACATCTACCAGTTTTCATCAGATGGTCCTCCTCTCACACTGACACTTCTCTGCATATCCTCTTTCTAGCCTGGATTTTTCATTCACGTCCCTTCCTCATCCTGTAATGCTGCATAAGTAGGACACCGTTCTTGTGACATGCTGTCCTACAGAGAAGTCATAAACAGATGTCGCACCTGACAATGATAGTGGCAGCTTAGGTGAAACACACCAATGTGTACCTTTAACATTTCATCCCCATCATAGTTCTTTTGCTTAATTTTTAATAACTGAAGTGGAACAGAACAAACCAAATGGATTTTGTGATATTCAAAACCAATGAACTATGCTTATTCAGTATCTCCAGGATACATTTGTCACTGTCATCTTAAAACAAAACATTTTTTAAAGCTTTGAGCTATAACACAACTTATTGAGTACTTTAATAGTACATAATGTTAGAGTGAGATGACTACAATTTATACATACAGATGAGGAAGCAAATGTGATGGTATATAGCTTTTTACAACAGTTTAAACAAAGACATGAATAGTTTCAACAAGTCATAGGGCTAAATCTCCAAAATGTGGAACACTGCCTCTCATAATGTGGAAAATAAGGGCAAAATATGAAACAATAACAGCGTGCTAGCCACTTCAAGCAGGAAGCCTCAAGCATGGTTAATGTGTTACTTTACACTTATAAAGGAGTTTATATGATTCACTGTTATTGACTTATCGATATTACTTAAAAAACTTAATAATAAATGCATGGCAAACTGTTTCAATATGGACCTGTGCTGAACATGGAATTTTTAAAACTCAGAATGATGAACATTCCTCACCTGTTACACTTTAGAGGTACATAAAAAGGTTTTGTTATGATCAGCACAATGAAATTCATACTAGATGTTCCCTATCCTAACCACAAGATGGCAGTACAGTACAGACATTTGAAATTCCTGCTCCACATTTCCATTTATTGTTGCAAGAAATTTTGCCTCAACATTCCAGACTGCACTTTCCTAAACTCAGAAATCAAAACTTTACTCACCAGTGTATAAGTAATTTCTTGCAAGGAATATCTAAATCAGTGGAGCTAGATTAATTTGCTGTTCAGGAAACAACTCATAAATGCAAAACCGCAAAAAGTCTAAACCTTTTCAGAATTCTGCCAGACTCATATTAGTATATATAGAGTATGGAATTTGTAGCCATCTCTGAAGCAGTAATTAATCCTTTCTTTACTAGTCATATTTGTAATGTCCATATTCCTTCTCCTGTGCATATCACTTTGATTTATTTTCACATCGTGCATATGATCCCTTAAACTCTCTAAAATTTTCTAATAACCTTTTCTGGAAAATATATTTAGATAATGATCTTCAGATTGTATAAACAGTGTGTGTCTAGTCACAATAACACAGAAATTTAATACTGATTTTTTGTGTGAAACACATTTTTTATATTTATTTATTTATTTTGGTAACTGTGAGACAGACTGAGAACTGTACACAGATAAAAATGCAGATTTCCTGTTTATATTCCACCACTTTAGTGTAATAACAAGACGTAGATGAAGGAAAATGTGGTAGTATGTAATGCAGCCACACACGCACACATGCACACACACACACACACACACACACACACACACACACACACACACACACACACACACACACACACACACTCACATAAACACTATCACAACAGATTCATATGCATATTTGCCCTACTGAAGAACCATGTTAAAGCCCATTTGGGAGCTGCAGGACACAAGATTTGTTAGAGTGTGGTGAATTCTTTGTCTGTGGACTCATGGGAAAGCTGACTTTCTAGTTTACATGCAGTTGGGATTCTGTGACTTTGTCAGGATTATTTGCCAGTCATTGTTAACCAACTTCAACTTCATTGCTATACACACACACACACACACACACACACACACACACACACAACACACACACACACACACACACACACACACACACACACACACACACACACA
The DNA here is from genome assembly GCF_019279795.1 of Protopterus annectens. Taxonomy (NCBI): domain Eukaryota; kingdom Metazoa; phylum Chordata; order Ceratodontiformes; family Protopteridae; genus Protopterus; species Protopterus annectens. The sequence continues at coordinate 1,283,282,954 of NC_056737.1, forward strand.
CACACATGCACATGCACATATAGATATAGATATAAATATAGATACAGATATAAACATAGATATAGATATAGCTATATATGTAGATATATGAGCCCATGTGTGAGCATTAGTGTTAGGGTAAGGGTTAATTATAGTTTTATTTTGCACATTTCTGTTGATGTGTGTGGAGTGTGACTGAAGTGCATGGTTAGGATTTTCCCAACCCATGCACTTTATTTAAGCCTTCTAACCCTAACTTCAACTCTGCCTCTGCCTCCAACCCTATGTCTAGAAGGTGAGGTAGTATTTTATTTGTGGATTACAATAGGAGATTGGTTGATTTCCTATTGTAATATCTTGAGTTTTGATATACCAGGTTTTTATACTTGTAATGCTGGGATCAATGTTATGTGAGGATTTTATATATATATATATATATATATATATATATATATATATGTATATACACACACACACATCACATATGGGTCTACTTTCATTTATTGAATTTACAGTTACCCGGAGACCACTAAAATGTGAGACGACTTCACCGAAACCTTACTATTGCGAATCAATGGATCACCGATATTTTTTCTAAGAGAAATGAACCACTTGGACCCCAGGGAAAAACAAAAAAATGGGTTCAAATTAAACACAATAAAATGCCCCCCCCCCTAATGAAATATACCAACTCTGAGATTGCACATTAGGGAAAAGGGCAAAGTTCACCCTGGTTGCCAAGTGGTTCATTTCCCTTAGAAAAAATACCAGTGATCCGTTGATTCGCAATAGTAAGGTTTCAGTGAAATCGTCTCGCATTTTTAAAATTCAGGTAAGGAAAAATTTGATTCATGAAAGTAGACCCATACATACACATCCATACATAAGATATATTTGTAAATATATATATATATATATATATATATATATATATATATATATTTATATATACAAACCACAACTTCTGAGTAATGGCTCCATAAACACAGGAATCACTTCCCACCCACTTAAAATCCATCTTTCCCTATCACAAATTCAAACAAAAGGTTATACAGACAAACCATTCAAAAAAAAAAGTGCAAGAAAGGCACAGCTAAGCTAGAGTCTTCACTGTGTAAAACCTAAAATCTCCTGTAGTAGAAGGCTATGGGATATATACAAATGACCATGTGAGAACATGGTGTTTCAGCTACAGGCTTCTAAACACCCATGACATCTTTACTTTTTTTAAGTTTTCATTGGTACATTCAGGTCAATAAATCCAAATCCCACTAGCTGTAGATATGCATGTTTTAGCCATTTTTATGACCTCTTCAGTAAAGCATAAGTGGATGTTTGGCTACACTTTAGAAACAAAGGGCATAAAATCAAGCCTGATGCCAATAAACCTTTAGGTGTCTTGAAAATATCTCAGACAACATCCATACCAAATGATAAAATGGCCACACACTGATGAGGTCAAAAAAGGCCTGACTGCACTCATATAGACTTAAAAGCAAAAAGTCATGGGCATTTAGATGTCATGTAACTGATATGTCCTTATGTGGCTATTTGCACATATTCCATGGGCCTACACTGCAGGATGTCTAAAGTTTTATACAGTGAGGACTCTAGCTTGGTCCTGGGTCTTCTTTGCAGTGTTTTCCCTTTTGTAAATTCAGACATCAACTAAACAACTTTCCCTTCAAAGAAATATCATGTAAAGGTTTTACCAACCATACATACACCACAACTTCCAAACTCCCCACTAAGTATCATACTCCCCAGAGCAAACCTTAGAAACTCAATTTAATTCCTCTTCTGTTCTGCACCTTCTTTTCCTCCATTTCACTGCACTTCACTCTTCTTTTCCCTCTACCTGGTAATTATTCCATCTCCCTGCTCCTTATATTGGTGGTGAGCATTCTGTATATACTATAAATAATTAATGAAAATCATTGTTTGCTCCTTACTTGTAATACTATCCTGTATAAGCACGTTATCCATGTTACTTTTGACAATGTATTATATACATGGTGGTTTATTTTTTTCTGTGCTTTCTGCAGACCACCAAAATGAAACTGCAGATAGTGCATATAGATCAACTTTCTACCGTTATTGACAAAGTGCTAGATAGATATATAGACAGATACATCGATAGATAGATAGATAGATACATGAATGAGAGAGAGTGTGTGTGTGTGTGTGTGTGTGTGTGTGTGTGTGTGTGTGTGTGTGTGTGTGTGTGTGCACGTGCGTGTGTGTGTGCAAATGCGTGTGTGTGTGCACGTGTGTGTGTGCGCACGTGTGTGTGTGTGTGTGTGTGTGTGTGTGTGTGTGTGTGTGTGTGTGTGTGTGTGTGTGTGTGTGTGTGTGTGTGTGACAGTGTCTACTGAGCATGGAAAACACACAATTCATTATGTGTTTGCTTTACCAGGTGATGTGTATCATGGAAGAAGGTTGCAGAGATTCTTGGTCTGAGACAAGCAGGCCAACCAAAGACTAGGAAGAATATAAAGCAGCAGGCAAATCAAAGAGAGCGGCAACTGCCTTGGCAACTAATAAGAATTGTCTGTCTCTCATTGTGCCTCATGGTCACTACCTGTTGGGAAGCACTATTCCTCACCTGTGAACCTAGAGAGTGCTCTAAAGCTGATTCTCAAGGAGGTACATACGAAGAGTGAAAGCAGTCTGAAAAGTGTCCCTCAAAAGCTGAAGAAGAAATGTTAACTGTTGTCATGTAAGAGACACCGGTGGAATTACTGTTGCCTGTATGATAAGGAGGTTTGAGGAAATACTGAATTGGAGTGGAGTTTCCTGGGTTAAAATGAACAGAGTCCGTGGGCACTGACATGATATTGAATGGATTTGGAGTACTTGCATTTTTTTGTAGAAACAGACCAATGTCGTGCATTTGTGACTGGATTTCGTTTGTGAATTTTCGCAAGACAGCATTTTATTTCATCTTTGCAAACAGACTTCAGCCTAAAATATCTAGAGATTTTTTTTTTTACCAGTGCAGACCCAGCAAGTTAGTATAATTGTGGAGAATGCAGTCAGAAAACAATTATGTTACAAACTTTCTTTCCCAAAAGCTACCTGGAAGGAAATGCTCTGCCTAAGTTGTTCTTCCCCAGTTCAGAAATGAATGTAAGCCTTTGCAAGTGAAATGCTACATCATACAGGGGAAATTGAAATTGCTAACTGCTAAACTGACTTAGATTATTGCTCTTCTCAAGTAGCATGTTAATCTTTCTGAAAAGCATGCAGACCCTTGTGCTATAAGGGGATTTGCTCTAGTAAGAGTCGTCCTTGCAGCAGTGAGAAGAGATGCTTGCAAAAGGAATCATATGCCGATGCTGAGGAAACATTTTTGTGTGCACTAAAATCATTGCTGTTATATTGTGTTCAAAGTGAAAACAACAACTGGGGCATTATTGAACTTTACTAAAGCTCTTAAAAAGTGTCACCATTGACCAAGTTACTACAATTATTCTATAAAGAGCAGAGTGTAGTAGTAGTTACCTATCAACATCTGCTCATTCTATAGTAACACATGTCTGCTATGGGGATCCCTATCAGATGCTCGAGTTGCAGAATGCCAAAGACCATATGGCCGAGACCATATGTCTGAAGTTTCGCAACATGGAACACTTTGTATTGAGATCACTGTACAGTGCAGAACTCAGGATTTGCCAGTTTCCTCACTATAGTGCGATCTCGGAGTTGGTATATTTAAGTAGCAGGGGCTGTGGAGGGTGGAGGGGGGCTTGCCACCCTGCAAAAACATCACTGTAAGTTGTTTTATTTCATTTTTGTATTTTTACTTTTTTTTTTTTTTTGAGGTTGCAAAACTTTGAACATATGGTCTTGGCTATATGTTCTTCAGAGTTCTGCAATTCATGCATCTGATAGGGATCCCTGCTATGGTAAACTAATCCTATCTAGATGTTCAAAAAACAGTTCACCTCTTAAAAAAATCAAAATAAAAAATGATGCAGAAACTTATTTGGTAGCATTTGAGAGATTTGCAGCCAGGAAAAATTGTCCTTAGGCTGAGTGGGCCAGGGTACCATGCTCACATCTAACCAGGGGCATAATGGTTAAGGTCTTCGCCTCCCATGCACAAGGTACAAGGTTCAGTGTTGACCTTTAGCCAATGCCTGTTTGGAGTTTGCATGCTCTCCCTGTGTCTGTGTGGGTGCCTCCCATCATCAAAAAATATGCTGAGTGTTTCCATCTCAAACCCACCAATGAATGGAGCTGTGGGCAGCAGCATAGATTCTACATGGTACCCTGTAGGAGGAAGAGTTGTACAGACCAACTGCTTTGGGCATCTACTGTGGTGAGCAGTATCCTCAAGATAGGATAACATAGATCACAGTCTGCCCTAGCCACTTGACAGTGTAAAATATGGCTCTAGGAATATCTGTCATGTTGACTGATGTCATCAGATGGTTATGGGTAGTTAACGGTGATAAGTGGGTTGAATACTGGACTACTCCGAATAAGTGAGTTGAAAACCCAGACTACCCTGACCTATGCCAGGGACCCATACTAAAGGTGGGAGGGGTGTATGTGCCCCATTGGCCAGTGTGTGCCCACCATAAATCCCAGCAATCCTGGGTCAATAAGCTATTGGCCAGCTGGTGTACAGTTGACCAGCCTTATTTACCTGGGATAGCTCTGTTGAGCAAAAGCTGGATGTAAAACCAATCAACGTGCCAAACATGAACTAAGAATTGCTACACTCAATGTAGGTTGACTGACTGGATGGAGCTTGGAAGTGGATGACATGATGGTACAGAGGAGGCAGGACATCCTATGTATCCAAGAGACAAGATGGAAGGGCAGTGCAGCAAAGCCAGTAGGCTTGGGATTCAGAATCTACTACTCAGAAGGAGGACAGGATAGAAATGGTGTCAGAATTTTGGTGAGAGAGAGGCTTCAGAAGGCAGTGAGGAGTTCCTATTACCTTGTCAAATTCCTGAAACTTCGAAACTGAGAACTTCAAACTCAGATGTTTGAAGTTCCAGGAATTCAAATACAAAAACAAATAAATAAATAAAAACCCTAAAAGGTATCTAACTATTGAAAGCAGTGGGGCAAGCCCCCCTACACCCCCCACGTGGGGGGATGTGCCCCGCACACCCCACTCTCCTTAAATATACCAACTCTGAGATTGCAATACAGTGCGGCAAGGGAAGATTTCCCTTTACCGCACTGTAGTGCGATCTTGGAGTTGGTATATTTAAAGAGCACTGGGTGTGGGGGGTGCAGGAGGGCTTGCCCCCTGTTTGCAATAGTTTATTTTGTTTCTTTTTTTTTTTTTTGACATTATCGAAGTTCTGCAACTTCGAACATAAGGTTTCGACCTTATGGTGTGCAAAGTTGCAGAACTTCGATAAAGTAATAGGAACCCGGCAGTAAGGGATGTCATCAGAATTAGTGACAGATGCATAGCAATCAGACCGCAATATATAATGAGAGAGAAGTATTCATAATGTCAACCTATGCCCCACAGCAGGGTTGTGATAGCGAGGAAAAGAGTGCATTCGTACAGCAGTTGCAGGACCTACTAGATAAAGCAGGACAGCACAAATTATTGTTGATAATGGGTGCACATATCGGGTCAGATAGAACAGGATATGAGGACTACCTGGATCCAGATGGATGAGGCAACAGGAATAAAGAAGAAAATGCCATTCTAGACATCTGTCTGGCAAATGGCTTGATAGTAGCCAATGCATGGTTCAGAATAACAGATAGTTACAAGATCACGTACAAGAGTGGCCAGCCTGCAACTCAGGTAGACTTCCTCCCAGTAAGGAAAGTGCAATGGCATAGAATCAGTGATTGCAAAGTCATTCTCAGTGAAACAGTTGTCCCACAGCATAAACCAGTGGTTGCCACAGTCAGCTACAAGCTGTAGTTAGAGCCAGCTCTATCAACAGAGACTAGGCTGAAGTACTGGAAGTTAACTGGAGAGAAGGTACAACAGTTCAAGGAATTACTCAGGCCTCTAGCATCCCATGAAGTGGAGGAAATAGGTGGAACTAAATAAGAGTGGCAGAACCTCAAAACAGCATGTGTGAGGACTGCAGAACAGATATGTGGCTGAGCCAGTTATAGAAATAAAGAACATAAGGAAAGCCGGTGGAGGAATGCATAAGTCCAGGAAGTCATCAAAAGAAAGGACTGAAGGATAAATGGGAGGTAGAAAAGACAGACCAGGCTAGAAAGGAATACTAGTTGGCTGACAAAGAAGCTAAGAAAGGAGTTGCAATAGCAAAGAACAGGGCATTGGATGCACTCTACTAGTCTCTGGAAAGTGACTCAGTAAGTGGCACAAAGAAACTATATCAGGTTGCAAGGCAAAGACAGAAAGATAAAGAAGATTGTCAGACTCTCTTCATAAGGGATGCCAACAACAACCTGCTCACCAGTCCACAGGATATCAAAGGCAGATGGAAGGAGTACTTCCAGCAGCTTCTAAATGAAAAAAACTCCATAGAAGCTGTAATTCCCCAGACACAGCTTACAGTGAGAAAAGAAAAAGAGCTCATACTAGAAGAAGTAAGAATAGCACTAAGGAAAATGAAGTCAGGGAAAGCAGCAGGCTCAGATGAGGTCACAACAGATATGATAAAGATGCCTGATGAGACAGGTCTATATTAGTTTGCCAAAAGATATTTCCAATGAACACCTCTTCATCCACATCTAACAGTCGAAAATCACTTCTGAGATTTGCGGAATTTTCCCAGGGCAATGAGGCAGCTGGCCAACTATGCAACTTTGAACTTTGTCCCTTTTCCCCACTATAGTGCTAGCTCGGAGTTTGTACATATAGTTAAGGGGTGATGTGGGGGTTGATTTAGTATGCTGTGTGCTTCGTTCTACTGTGGGCCAATTGTTTCATTGCTCTGGAAAAATTCTGTGAATCATGGAAATGATTTTCAACAGTTAGGTGTCAATCAAGAGGTGCTCACTGGAAATATCTTTTGGTGAACTAATATAGAACCAGGTGAAACAGAGTAAAAATGTCCCCTGAAGGTACTCATAGCAGTCTGGAGAGAAAGACATATCCCATGTGACTGGAGAATAAGCATACTTGTACCAGTGTAAATGGACAAAAAGGACATCCACAACTGTGGGCAGCACACAGTTCTGGAAAGGGTGATTGACAAATAGGTATACAGAGCAGTAGAAAGTAAGATAGGAGATGAGCAGTTCAGATTGGGAACAGCATGCATCACTACTGACCTGATGTTTGCACTGAGGCAGATAGTTGAGAAGAAGCTAAAGATGAGGAAAGAGTTCAATTGGGCATTCCTAGACTTGGAGAAAGCATATGACAAGGTCCAAGAAAAGCTGATTTGGGCAGTACTTTGGTTGTTCAAAGTCCCAGAACATCGATAGAATTAGTGCAGGCTGTGTACAAGTACAAAAGGCTGTCAGGCAGTGTTTAGTCTCACAGAGGGGGTCCCAGTGGGAGTGGGGGTACATCAGAGTTCAGCTCTGAGCCCACTGCTGTGCATACTGCTGATAGACTACATTAGTAAACAGGTCGCAGGGGACAAGTCCACAGCTTTGCTGTATGCAAACATTGTAGCAGTACAGGTAGACTGACCAAGAATTACATCAAAAGATAGGAGAATGGAATGCAAAACTGAAGGCACATGGGATGAAATTAAGTACAGATAAGACAGTGGCAATGGCAGTAAATTGGAAAATCAGAAAAAGCTGAGAAATGAAATAGAAGGGGATATAGTGGAGCAGGTTAATAGCTTCAAGTATATGGGACGGGTGGTTGAGAAGATGGGAAGTCTGAATGAAGAGGTCAAAGCTAAGCTAGAATCAGAGGGGCTGCAACCAACTGGCATAAAGTGTCAGGTGTAGCGCATGACAGAAGAATGCCAAAGAAACTGAAAAGTAAGGTGTATGAATTAGTGGTCTGACCAGTACTACTGTATGGTACAGAAAACTGGGCAGTAAAGGCAGAGCAGATGAGGAAGCTAGAGGTGATGGTGATGAAGTGCCTGAGATGGATGAGAGGATACACTGTGGGACAGATGAAAAAAATGAGGACATAAGAGTAGAAGCCAAAGTAGTTCCAGTTGCAGAAAAGATCAAATAGAATAGATTATGGTGGTTCAGGCACATGTGCAGAAAAGCAGAGCGCAATCTGGTGAAGAAGAAAGGACAGGAAGAACATAAGAGGAAATGTTTCATCAAACAAAGAGATGGATGGATTGTGTGTGAGAGAAGATCTGTGACAGTCAGGCTTGAGTGTTGAAGAAGGCAGGCGTGTGGTACTGAATCAAGAGAGATGGCAACAGTTAACATGGCACCCCGTCTATATGTAGAAAATTGAAAAAAGGGGATTGGTGAGGATGATGATGATGATGCTCTAACCAGGGGCTCAATAAAACAGGATCCTAATACATGCAAGTACTTGAAACTGAAACTGGAAATCAGGAAATTCTGGCTAATATTTGGGCTTTGCCCAATGAACATTTACCTGAGTTTCACAACTTAGCATTCAGTATAATCAAAAGGTTTACAAATGTCTGACTAAATGCATAACTTGAACTTGTGTCTAGAATCCCACTTGAAAAATGTAAGTAAAGTTCTGGAAGTCTTGATTCAAGATAAATTTAAAAGGGTGTATCTTAGAAACCTAAGCATCTTATTTTCCAGAGTGATCCTTAGCTCTCTGAACAGCTAAGTGTTTTAGCAGAACATTTGTTGTCAACTGAAATTGTAAACCCAATGTTGGAACTGCATGTTCCAAGGATTAATAATATGCCATTTCCCAAGAATGTCTCTTTGCCTGCAGACAAGGAAAATATGCTACCATCTGAGATATTTTACTTGAAATGTTTTACCTGTAGGCAAGAAAAATTGCTAGCATCTGAGATAGTCTGCTTTAAATGTTCTGCCTGCAGACATGAAGAAAATGTTACCATCTGAGATAGTTTGAACAGGGCAAATATCAAAATACCGCAGAGTATGCTAGTCAGTATCACATACCTAAAAGCAAGCCTATGGACTGTAATAGTGGCAAACCTTTAACTTCTAGGACTGTAGAATCTGCTTTTTTACTGTTCTATTACTAACATTATTAAATGTAATATTGTTATGGGGTTGCCATAAGACACTGTCAGTTGATGATGGTAAGTTTCTGATGACATCATGCCATAGGTGGGGCAACTCCTTACCAGGCTGTGCAGACCACCTAGGCACATTCTGTCAATCGAAAGGAGTGGCTGTGGTGTATAACCCCCCCATCACACCAGTAGAAAGACAGACCAGCTCTTCCATTCCCCACCACATGTTGGCGAGTCATACTTATACTGAGCCTACTTCCTTCTTCCTTAGGCAGGAGCTTCCTGGCAAATGGTGATATTGGTCTGTCACCAATAAAGATTAGGAGGTGAAGATGATGGAGCGATGAGAAAATGAGTCTGACATCACTAGCAACAGCCAGTTTGTCAATGAAAGTCATTGACAGAGCTAAATATGTATATATATATATATATATATATATATATATATATATATATATATATATATATGCTATATCTATAAAAGAAGAAAAGTTTAAGTACTTAAAGGCTGGCAGGGTAAGAGAGCTAAGGCATTTAAATTCTTAGGTGGAGGGTAATTTCTGATACATCTAATAGATTATATTGCACGTCACCAAAGTCGTAAGAAAGGAAATTATTGCAAAAGTACCCTGCATCAGTTGTGCTAATCCCTTCATAGTTATGTTTTGGATGGGTTAATATGTGTTAATGACCACAAGGGCATTTTTAAGCCTAGCCGTGCATCTCAAATCTCTGACAAGTTCTGGTACTCTTGATACGTGTAAGCAGAGGCTTGGGAGATGAAACATTTACAAGTAGTTGATAATATCAACAGATGTAAAAAAGAATAAATAGTTGGCAATTACTTAGTCAAATGTTCTATTGAAGCCAAGTGGTTTTATGGTACACAGAATCCAATAAATTAGAAGGAAAGTTAATAGGTTATGTCTACAGAGGATCCTCACTAAATGAATCCAAGGCATAAGTAATATGTCCTGTGCAGACTGTCTCATGGCCCTGTCCCTGTATTCTGCCTCCTACAGGCTTTTGAGGGGAGATTTAAGCATGGCATACAGGGCATTGTCAGACTCCACTCTGATGAATTTCTTGCACAAAATAAACAGCACCAGAATTACCCATTCTAAAGACTTAAACCTTGCCTGTGATATAAATAGGACCTACTAGAGAAATAGGTATGTATCCTAGAGACTACCCCGTCTATGGAACAGGTTCCCCATCCATGTGAAGCAGAGTTCCTCCCTAATCCAATTCAAGTGCAACTTGGACAATTGGATGAGAAACTGGAAAATCATCGCTGGTTTGGCACCTATGTCTCTAATGGACACAGGTAACTGTAATTGGTTCATCTCCCAGGCCCATGCTTGTACTTATCAAGGGTATCAGAACTTGTCAGAGATTTGGGATCATGGCTAGACTTAAAAAGGCCCTTGTGGTCATTAGTCTAGTAAACATCTATGAACCTAAGAGCCTATTAACTGTCAGATAAGAAGCACATTCATATATTTGTGCAGTGTTTGGCAAAATAAATACTAATGTTAATTGTCACTTTTATATGTAATTAATTGAATTTTTTTTCAAAATAATCACAATAAAAATGTCATAACTGCAGGCAACTGGCATGACAAGACATGATGGTAAAGCACAGAATTTTAAAATGTATAATATGAGGTATTATCAGTAGGTTCAAGCTTTGTTACTGATATGAGAAGGATGCTGAGTATTCTGCTCCCCCCAACTAGCAGATGTTACTATGGTGCCAAACAGTCTCTGAATCTGCAGATAGGGGGTTAAGAAATCTGGTGATACAGTCTGAACATACCGGTAATACCACATAGGATCATAGGAGATTACTAGGTTATCGACCCGGAGATCATTTTAAGCCTAGCCATTTCATCCCAATGCAATATCATAGAAATGCTAGTCAATACCCAGTTTTGCATTTAATGATGACTGCCCATGTCCAGGAAGATTGTGGGCTCTATCCCTGGTATGAATTTACTGTGCCCCATCCACTCATCCAGGTTCCTCTTCAACAGTGTTATACAGGTGCTCTGTTTCACATGAATTGGTAATCTGTTCCAAAGAAGCAGCAGTCGCTAGGAGATAAATCTGTCCCTCCAGCATGTTGTATTTAAGTCACAGGCCATATTTAGGACCCTAGTATGGGTAGCCCTAGTCCCATTTGATTTACGGATATGTAGCATGTTCATTAAGTTTGGGTTCTGGATTGCTCGGCAAACCAGACATAAGTCTCCACTAAGAAGTCTATACGATACGGAGTATAGTGACAGTGACTTTAGTCAGTCTGTGTAAGGCATATGTTGAAGCCCCTTGATCTTCTTTGATAGAAACCTCTGAGGTCTCTCTAATTGCTGTAGATGCTTAATATGGTACATGCCAAATGGGATGTTATTTTCTATAGTGAGGATCAAACCAGGAGTGACTGCTCTCAAAGCAAACGCTCTAACCAATACACTATTGCAGTACTCAATTATGGGCTGGATAAATGCTGAGTATAGAGGGTTATAACATCTTTGCTCCCAAGACAATGTCTTTACTAATCAAGTGTGGCATGCAGAAATCTTTCCTTACTGCAGTAGACACATGGTGGTCAAAGTTAAGGTCACAGTCAGCATGTGATCCCAGGCCCCTTACCACTACATGGGTACTTAGGGTATTGTTGATTTGATACTGTGAGGGGGCATTGTTTGTGCTGAAGGGAATGATGATGCATTTCCTTCCATTCAGTTTGAAACCATGATTAAGACATCAGTCATTGGTCTGTTTGAGACCCTCCTGGAGTATACTGACAACATTTGGGGATTCAATGATTGCAGCTAGTTTGCATTCATCTGCAAAATTGGTAAGCCACAGCCCCTTAATTTTGACCCGAACTTCTGAGAAGTATATGCTAAATAGTAGGGGGCTAAGCACTGACCCCTGTGGCACCCACTGGTAACAGGTCTGCGGCTTGATATGGAGTCACCCACTTTGATAGTGCGTGTCTGGTTTGTGAGTATGTTGGCAACACATCTAATAACAGAGGGGTTTTCATTCAGTTTGCTATGTTTATTGGTAATGCCTGAATATGGGATTGTGTTGAAAGCTTTTGCCAAGTCAAGGTATGCTGTGTGCATAGATTTGATCTCATCAATGGCCTTGGTCCCAATTTCAAAGAAATCCAGCAGATTTAACAGGCAGGATCTGCCCTTCATGAAGCCGAATTGGGTAGGATCCAGGGTTTGGAGGTCACCTATATCTTTATTTATGATCTGCATAATAATACGTTCCATAGCCATACAGATGAGACTGGTCAGGGTTATGGGTCTGTAATTCCCTGGGTCTGCTGCTAGGCCACCTTTGTGGAGGGGAATAACTGTTGCTGTCCTTCATTTCACAGGAACAAAGCCTGTGGTTCGACTATGACTGAGTGGCAAAAATTAGGAGGTGCAGCACCAAGCAGGATAAAAACACTCCCATTAAACTAAACAAACAACTCAGAGGACAAATAAAGTCTACCAAAGCCAACTTTGAGTAAGTTTGGCCTCCCAGGCCAAGTGCAACCAAAAAGCATTCTTCAGCTATGTCTGCAACCTCAAAGGCAATACACAGTTGTGTGCAGAGTTCATTGTAAATGGAACCACCTATACTGAGCCAGAAGATATAGCAAACCTCAGGCTGATATATTCAGCTCCAACTTTACTCCTCTCTCCGCCTCAACCTTCCCTCAGGAAACATCATCAAATATAACTCCCCCTGCTACCACTAGGGAACAGGTCCTTAATGCTCTCTCTAAGACCAAGAACACTACATGAATGGACCCAGACAATATCCTAGGATGCCTTCTAAATAGCATGAAACATGACCTATCAGGGCCTCTGGAATTACTATTTAACTGTAGCCTCCAAAGAGGCTTCATGCCTCATGAATGAAGAAATGCAACAGTCATCCCTCTGCACAAAGGTGGGCCATCTACAGACACTGGAAACTACAGACCCATAAGTCTCACTAGTCTTATATGTAAAGCCATGGAAAGAATTAGCATGGAAATGATCAATAGAGATATAGTAAACCTCCAGACACTGGACCCAACCCAGTTTGGTTTCAGAAGGGCAGATCATGCCTACTCAACCTGTTGGACTTCTTTGAGAAGGTCACCAAAGAAATGGATGAGGGCAAAATTGTTCACACTGCCTACCTTGACCTGGCCTCGGCATTTAACACAATATTCCACTTGGGCATTGTTGACAAGCTCAAGAGGTTAGGTACAAACCCGTATGTCACCTGCTGGATAGCCAACTGGGTCACAGACAGAGCCCAGAAAGTTTGAATTGGGGAGTCCACCTCTACATATAGGCCAATAACAAGTGGAGTCCCTCAGGGATCAGTCCTTGGACTGCTCTTTTTGGCATTTACTTTTCAGACATCAAGGCCAATGTCAGTGGTCTCTGGCTAGCTAAATTAGCAGATGACTGCAAATTAGGAGCTGTCATTGAATCTCACACTGACACAGACAACCAACTGGTGTCAGAGTCATGGACTAAAACTAAATGCCAAGAAATGCATAATAGTATCTTTTGGGAAGTCATCCATCCCTAGTAACTATCATATTGACAACACACCCTTTAGAGTTGACCCAGCAGTCAGTGACTTAGGGACACGCATAGATAGTAATCTCGCCTTTGATCATTATGTGTCTACAGTGGTGAGGAAATCATTCTGTGTTGTGCAATGTATAAACAAAGGTATGGCATCTAAGTCCAAGGAAGTCATTGTTCCACTGTATTTGGCATTCATCAGACCTATCACTGAGTACAATGCCCCCTTTGGTATGTACCTAACCAGGCATATCCAACAACTGGAATGTCCACAGAGGTTCCTCACTAAAAGAATACAGGGCGTAAATAATATGTTCTCTGCAGACTGCCTCTAGGCCCTATCCCTGCATTCTGTCTCCAGGCTTTTGAGGGAAGATCTATGCCTGACATACAGGGCATTGTCAGACCCCACTCTGATGGACCTACTGCATATCTACAAAACAAACAGTACTAGAATTTTATTTATTTTATTTATTTTACATTTGTTGACCGGGCTAGTCCAACTGGATATATGTCCATTTTCAGTGGAGGCCCGGAGAGAAAAGCTCCAACAAACAAAATAATTTGATCCCATACAGGCTGTGTTTTTTGCCTTGAACAAGGCTTTGCAGACCTGCTCTTCGGATATATAGGGTGGGGGGGGGGGTGATTTTGGGGGAAGGTTTGTTGTAAGTTAGGAGGGGATAAGGGGGTGAAATTTTCACCAAACCTTTCCACTGGCAGGTTTGCTATCTTTGTGGGGTCAGTGTGTGTATGATACTGTTGGCCACTAGTTCTGCACATGCTTGGGTCCTACCCTTTAGGTGACATACATAGCTGTAAAAGGCCTTATGGTTGTCCTTGGCTGTACTTGTTAAGTTTCTCTCAAGGGAGCCCTTTGAGGGTTTGATTTTCCATTGTTGGGGCCTTGCCTTTGTATTCTTGGATAGCACATTTTTGCATGTATTGTAAAGTTTGCTGATGCTGGATGTCCACCATGGCAGCTAGTTTTTACTTGGGGCTCTGGATTTGATTTTTTCTGGTACGGCCAAGTTTATACACTTATGCAAGTGATTGTACAGGGCTTTAGTGTACCCTTCAGTGTAGTTACCACTTCCAGCTTGGGGTGGGGCTTGGAATGCATTTATACCTTCACCTAGGAGGGTATAGTTTGTCTTGGTGAAGTTTTTTTAGTCTGATTTCACCCTTTATGAGTTCTGGTGTTAGTGCCAGCTTGAAGGTGACTGGTTTATGGACAGTTTTAACTAATGAGGGTCCAACCGTTGCAGCAGTGCTTGTGTTTGACATGTTGGTGAGGACCAGATACATAGTGTTTTTTCCCCTTGTCTGGGTATGAACAATTTGTTCCATGGCATTTCAATTAACAAAGTCTAGGAACTTTTGTGCTAGTGAGTTAGGGCTAGCATAGGTTTCTCAGTTGATGGTGAGATAATTGAAATCCCCCATAACCTGTGTGTTCAGTAAAATTTGGATTGTCTCCAGTTTTATCAAGTAGGCTTTGTGGATGTCATGAGTTATGTAGGGGGATCTATAACTGGCCATGACTTGAATGGGGGTCTTACCCACTGTAAACTGGACTTGGAGTAACTCCATGGAGCTGTCCTTTCTAACTAGATGGGAGGTGAATGTATCTCTAATATAGATTGAAACACCACCTCCTTTGGTTTTTGCACATTCATTTTGTGGTCTAAAGGTGTGGAAGGCATTGTAGCCTTGCAAGACTGGGTACTCTCCGAGGCCTTGAGCCAGGTTTCTGTGACTCCACAGATAGAAGTGCTTCTAGGGAGAGCAGTATTTGGTTTAAGCTCCTAGGATTTAGCAGCATGACCCTTATTTTGTTCTGATTGGTTACTTTTACATCAGTAATGTTGTTTTCAAGATCTTGCCTGAAAAAGGTACTATGGGGGAGGCAAGAACCTTTGCCAGTAGCTAAAAGCCTAGAGGTGCCAGGTTCAAACTGCCTCAGGCAAAGTAGCGAGGTTTGTCGAACATGGCTTCCTAGGCTGACAGGAACTGGATCCCCTTTGAATGATACCAAAAACTGAGCCAGTTATGGAAATCAATCATTTTTGTTTATACTGTGGCATCATTCTAGGCGACGGTAGTATGCTGCTTAAGGCTAGTGACATACCTGCCTGGGACACATACTCAGAGCTCAACCATGTCTCTCTTTGTATAGTCCAGTGAGGTATGTCTCAGGTCATTCACACCAACATGAACTATAACAAAGTAATAACGGTACTTGTTGCTGACAGACCTGAGTGCATGCGCAATCTGAAAAATCGTGGCACCAGACAGGCAGCTGACCATGACTTTCTCCTTGTCCACCCTAGTGAGTGGGACATCCGTGTGTCTCACTATTGAGTCTCCAATGACAAGAAAATGTGTTTTTTGAGTGTTATGTATTACTGGCTTGGTGGGTGAGACACTGGTGTTGCTATGTGTCATGGGTGCTGTGGGGACTGTGTTTGCTGTAGCAGTCATGTGTTTTGGAGGTCTCTGGTGTTTCAGTAAGCTTTTGTAGCTGTTTTTAAAAGAGTCTACTTCAAATTATCGAATTACCACTTCATCGAATCCCACGTCATCGAGATGACATTGCTGAAGCTGCAGAAAATCGAATACCCGGAACATAGAACCACTTGGCTATCATGGTGAACTTTGCCTTTACCCCACTGTAGTGCGATCTCTGAGTTGGTATATTTAGTTAGGGGGTGTAGGGGGAGGGGAGCCCCCCCCCATTGATGTGTTTGATTTGCTTCCTTGTTTTATTTTTTTTTATTTTTTTCTGTTAGTGGTTGTTTTCCCGTGGTTAGTTTTTGATGTTCCGGGAGTTCTATGTTCTGCAGTGTGGTAATTCAATGTTTTGAAGTAGACCCTTTTAAAGGAGGCTTTTTATTTATGTATAATTTATATATACATTTTTTGTAGTAGTATATTTATTAAAACTAGTAATTAAATTGGAAAGTATGTTTCTAAGTATTGGTATTTTAGAGTAACTCATAAGGGTTTTGTTTAGAAATAAATTACTTTTTTTAAAGTAAAAAGAAAAGGGGAAAATAATGTTTTACGGTGTGTTAAATTGTAACTGGATCATGTGATCTGTCTTTTGCTATTTAAACGAAGATGATTTGTAAAGGAGTTATCTGCAATTTGTAAAACAGAAGCACTTATCAGATCAAATATGCATGGTTTTTAGTGGGTAAGTCTCATATAACAAGTATTGGTAACATATCTGCCGTTGCTTCTACTACTACTGTAACTGTGTGGTTATCCTTCTTCCACATTGCCCTCATTTCTGCCTGTAAATCCTGGTATTTTATGACTTTGTGTTTCTCTGTACTTAAGACAATTTAGTCACTGGGTGTAGCAATTTCAAAGATCAATGCTACTCTTGCCTTCTTTTCATTGACTACTATATCTGGCTTTCTTGCATCTATTTTTTAAACTGTTGGTAATGGATGATCCCATGTGATATAAACCATCATTTTCTATGCTGCATTGCATCTTTCAGTATACTGTCCTTCTGCCATAAGTATATCATAACCAGCAACAAGATGTGAGACTGTTTGCAATTCTATTTTACAAAACTTACGTTTGTCCGTTTCTTCCACATGTTCAACAGACTTTGTAAACCAACGTGTATGTAGTCCACTTTCATGGGCCACCAATATTAATATTTTGTCTTTTGGTTTAAATTCACCTCTCCTTAACTATTCCTGCATTTGATCCTGATCAACATTAGGTTGTTCCTTGAGGCTTCTATACTTGCAACTATATTTATGCATTTTCCATATTTCTTGCCTTCTCATCTCATCATTCACCTCATATTCTTTCTTTTGTTTTTTGGCACATTCAGTTGCTGCCTGATTTTTATCTATTTCTGGTTTGATTTCCATTCCTGCTTGATGCCAATATGCTTTTGCTGAACAAAGCAGGAAAGTCATCTTACACTTATTCTCCTCATGTTTCAAAACTTTCATTATGTTTGGGTCTTGTGAGGTCAGCAGGTATGTATGCAGTCCCACAATTGCAGATCTATACATGTAATCAATTTCAAGAAAGCCCATACCTCCTTCAGAACAGGGAATATATAATCTTGGTATGCACCTGTTTTTAATAAATTATTTGATGAGAATAAAGCATCCTTCTTGTTTTCCTGTCTAACATGTCCAACACCTTTTGGGGTCAGTCATACCTCTCAACCTCTTAGAGCAAGAAATCTGGACAGAACCATAAATGAAAGTGGGATAGCTCCACAATAGGGGACATTTTTAAATATTGCTCTTACAATCTTAGAAAGTTGATAGAATAACAAGTTTTGCATTAGCATGAATTTTCTGAAGGGTAGAAATTCTAAAACTCAAATGTCTGTCATTATTTTCTAACTTCGCATTAATTTGTCAGAAAACCACAATTTTATGAAAATTGGACTAAAAATATGAAGCAAAAAATCTGGACATTCTGTAAAAATCTGTAGAGTTGAGAGGTATGGGACCAGTCAATGACTCCAAAACTGCAAATTAGGAAAGGAAGAGCAAATTGATTTATAGCTTGGACTTTGCTCATAGATGTCAACACAGTTTTCAGCACCATTTTTTGAATTTTAAAATATTCCTTACTGAGTTTTATTCACATTTGTTCATGTTTTATTGTTGATCCTTCATCAGTTCCCAAATATTTATACAAACCCTCTTGCTCAGGTCCTTTTATATCACATTCCTATCCCAAACTAATGTTTTCTTGGTGTTGCAGCTTTCCTGCTTTAAAGGTTGCCTTTGCACATTTATCAAGGCCAAACAACATTATTATATCATCTAAAAAAGTTTTGACTACTTGCAGTTGTGCTTTTAATTCCTTGTCTGATGAATTATATAGTTTTAGATCAGCTACAAAAAGAAGATGAGAAGTCTTTACACTTTTTTGTTTTCTGGCAGCCAAATTGTAGCCATGTCCTAATCTGTTAAGTAGACAACTTAATGGGTTAAGGGCAAGACAAACGAGCAGCAGTGACAGACAGTCACCCTGGAATATCCCCTTTGAATTTTTATCCCTGGAATAATAATTTGTCCTTTATCATGGCTTAACTGCGAAGTGGTTTGCCACTGTTTCATGGTCACTGTAATATAATTGATCAGTTTAGGGTGTATCTTATACATTAAATAACATAAGAAAAAATATCCAATGGATATTGAACTTGTAAAATGCATGTATATATGCATATCATATAAAACTGTATGCTAAAAGTATACATTTTTTACCTATCTATATAACATTTGCCTTTTGCTTCAATATTGCTTCAATAATTCCTTATATGTACACAGTACAAAGTGTAGTAATTTTAGGAGATTTGTATTCTTTGTTATAGATAGGGTGCTGTTCAGTGAAAGAGGAGGAGATGAAAAATTAAAGGTGGAACTTTTGGAATATAAATGGCAGATTTTGTTAAATGCCTTTATGCCACCTGGGTTAAATGAACACATCTCCTTAAAACCAATATTGAAGCAAAAGGCAAATGTTATATAGATAGGTAAAAAATGTATACTTTTAGCATACAATTTTATAAAATTCTGTTATATGATATGCATATATACATGCATTTTTATATGTATGTATTTTCTACAAATATATATGTTTCACAAACATTGATTGTATTAAGGTACAAGCTGTATGTAATTGTTTGATACATGCTTCTTTAAGAACAAGGTAATTATGGTATTGGCCAACTGGAACATTGTTTTATTATTATGTATAAAAGCAAAGGAACAGTTTGATTCCATTCACTCTGATGATGCCATGTTTTGATGGTGAAAGCACTTAGTGTGTGGATTAAAATGTTTCGGAATACTTGGTTTGGTTGTAGCGTTTTTATTGTATCTTATACATTTTTAGCACTCTTTTATCCATGAATGTGGGATACTATCAAATGCTTCTTAGTAATCTATTCGTGCCATACTTAGATTCTTCCCCTTTTTACAGTTCTCCATCATGACTTTACTTAACAACAAATGATCATTTGTTCCATATGACTTTCATTTATTACTCTTTTGTTCTATTACCAAGATTGAGTTTTCTTCTAAATGACTATAAACTTTGTCGAAATCAATTTGAGTGTATAGTTTATACATTGTCAGAAGGCAAGTTATTGGACTATACTTTTTAGGGTTGCTTGCAAGTTCACTCCAAAGTAGGTGTATTGTTTTTCCTGTTGTTAACCAGGCTGGTGTCTGTTTCAGCTGCACATATAAATAGTTCTTACTCATGATTAATCTTCATGTAAAGATGTTAATACTTTTAGCCAAATGTTAGGTTCTGCATCTGGGCCTGGGGTTTTCCAGTTAGAGACTTTTCTTAACTTTGTTTAAATCTCTCTGTCTGTAACTTCATCCCATTTCATATCCTGTACATTTGAACTTCTTATTCTTTTACTTTTTCTATCCATTTAGCATCTTTTTTTTATTTTCCACAGGCTCTTCATAGATATTTCTCCAAAATACATGCATTTCTTATTTTTTCTGTGGTGTTTCAATTCCTTTTGCCTTGTTTCCCAATTCTGTACAAAACCTTTTCGGGTCATCAATAAAATGCTTATTTTGTACTTTTCCTTTATATTTATCTGCATATCTTCTACGTTTTTCTGCCTTAGCTAATATTTTTAGTTTATTATTTGCCATAGTGCATGATAGATCCTGATCTGTTCTGATACTGCACATTGCTTTTATCACGTCTTACTTTCTGAGTAATTTTTTGATCTGTTCCCACTTCTGTACTCTTCTAACAGTGACACTTTTTGTCTTAATTGCTTTATAGTTTTTCTCTATTCAATACTTCCATGATGGCATTCAATTTCTCCCCTTCCTTTCCCTTACTACTCTGTGTTTTTGTGGTAAAACTTTATCTGTTATTAATTTATCTGCACACTAGTATTTCCTGTTTACTTCTGTTATATCACATATATCTCTATGGACAGTCCTAATTGCTGTGTTCATTTGTTTTAACAAACTTCTAACTTTTTGGGTTTTATTGACTTTCTGCAGTCTATTTTCTTTCACTGAACTTAATATGTCTGTCCATTTTTATTAAATCAAGTAACTCTTCTCTTAGATCATTTTCTTCTACACTGCAGGAACATTCTTTGTTCTCCATTTCCTGAGAGTATTCTACAGAAAGTTCCAAAGCATCTTCCTGTGCCACATTCACTTTAGTTTCATCCTGTGTCATCCATTGCTCTTTCATATGGGAACTCACTGGCTATCACTTCACAACATTGACTGCGTCAGAGTTGCTACAGGTTCGTGTTCCCACCCTTGCTGTGCAACTCCAGCTGAACATTTGTACTGGTTTCTTATGGCAAGTTCCAAAGTATCTTCATATGGCAACTGATCAGATGTTTCTCACGCCACCCATTTCTCCTTAATTTGGGGATCCATTGCTCTATCCTGCTGTGGTGTTTTCTGAGTTAGATTTTCTACACTAAATTCTTCACTTTGTAGGTGCTCCATAACCTCAGTTTCTATTTCTTTAACTTCTGCATTACTAATCCTCTTTTCTACTTTTCCTCTTTTTCTTATTTTTTGTATTGTAACATTTTCCATGCCTGGATGCCTTTGCCTATATTTCTCTTCAAATATCTTTAGTGCTGCTCTTTTTGTATTGATTCGTTTTGCTTTCTCCTTTGCAAAAATATTACACCATATTAAATCTCTTTTTCTTTCCCATGTCCATATTTCTTCTTCAGATGTCTCCAGATCTTCCTGTTTTTCTTTGGGGACTTGTTCCTTCATGCTGTGACATAACCTGTATTAGACTTTCTACACTAAATCCTTCACTTTGTAAGTATTCCATAACTTCAACTTGTATTTTTTTAACTTCTACTTCCCTCTTTGTGACCTTATTTGTTATTGTGAAATTTTCCATATCTGGATACCTTTGACTGTATTTCCCTTCAAATATCTTTGGGGCTGCCTTTTTTACATTGATTAATTTGGCTTTCTCCTTTGCATAAATATTGCACCATATCAGTTCTCTCTCTCTCTTTCCCATGTTCTTATTTTTTATATCTTTCAAAAGTCTATAGATTCTGTTCTTTATATTTTTGCACTTCATCAGATGCTTCTTTTTCAAACGGATCAAGGCTTCTTGGTCTATATAATGTTTTTCATAAATTTGTTGTATTAATGAACACAAATTTTTACTGAAGCTACTGACAGCTTTTGTTGTGGAAGTACTTTTCTTTCCTCTATTTTTTCTTAATCTTTTTGTATATCTTCTGTCAGGAAATTCTGGGCTTCTTGCATAATAGTAACAATACATAAATTCTTTCTTATTCTCAATAGTCTGCTCTATCGTCTTTATGACTATTTTTTGGCCTATCAGTTTTTGTATTTTTTGTGGACTGCTACTTCCTTCTACAGCAGGGAGACCATCCTCACCCTGGGCCTGGCCTAGACCCATTGTAGGAATGTTTCTGTGTCTTGAGTATTCTACCTTGTCATTTTTTCCAATCCTGACACCAGTGGATCTACCATGATTGGGCACTTTTTTATACTGTGTCTTGTATACCCAGCTATCTTTTTTATTCATTAACCTACTACCTATATACTATATAAAATACAATCTATATATCAGTGCCATCTTTGTGAGATTTTCTGAAAAACAGGGTCCACCTCATGAAGGTACTCACCAAGATTTGAGGATGAATTCAGTTCCAGCAATACTACTCTCCTTTGCTTGCTAACTTTTCATCTCTCCATTATGACCTAGTGTGGCATTCATCCTGTCCAAGCAGTCCCACACACTGTTCATACAGTCTTGTACATCAGAATGCACCACATGCAGCCATCTTATGATCTCTTCTGAGGCCCTGGTGAAACTTGCTTGTGCCTCCACAATGGCTCTGCACATATAATGGATGGCAGCAAATGACACACCAAACTCAGTGGGAGGGTGGTAAGCATGCCTTCTCTGATCACCTCAATAAACACCCTTGTGTGGAACCTTCTGCTAAGAATTTATTGGGAAAGATTCTACCAAGTCCACACCTGGGGCTACCAGACTACCCTGATCATCAGTGTCCATAACTTGTCCCCTCTCAAATGGTTTTGTGTTATGGGTATGTGTATGTATACTAACTGTGTTCATACTGTGGGGAGGGGTCTAGGGGGCACATTCCCAGTGTCTCATATACCCCTTGTAGTACCATATTGCACCTGTTCATCCTCACCATC
The DNA here is from genome assembly GCF_019279795.1 of Protopterus annectens. Lineage (NCBI taxonomy): Eukaryota > Metazoa > Chordata > Ceratodontiformes > Protopteridae > Protopterus > Protopterus annectens. The sequence continues at coordinate 1,283,305,844 of NC_056737.1, forward strand.
ATCATAAGAGGATAAGGATCATCAAACATCAGATGGAGGGAGGTCCATAGGGTTGGTGCCAGACAATATTTCTCATAAGAATGTACCAAAAAGATAGCAATAAAAATGCCCAAATGCTTATGCCAAAATACCTCATCCACACATGCAAATGCTATAATTTTGGTGACTACTAAAGATAATTAATCCATGTAAGTATACTCGTGCCATGTACAGGTGGTCATTGCACCTTAATGTCAGAAGTACCTATAGAGAAATAGTCAATAGAGGTAGTATAAGCATACATGTGACTATCAGTTGCAAAGGTGGATGCAACAAATATTTGAACGGCATACCTGGGGCATCAATAATGGAAATATTTTGGCATTGCTCCACCTCTGCTGCACTATCTAGCAGGACAATGTGAAACCTTGCTGACCTATCCGGATCCCTGATATATGACAGGAACTCCTCAGTCTCTGTAAGTGGTGGTTTGGTTGACAGCCCACCCCCAGTAGCCCTCTGCTCCCATACCACAGCCTGTCCTCTGAGTTTGGCCTTCTGAATCATATCCCTGCCTCTACGTTGGACACTTGTATATGTACGGCCCTGGCCACCAATAGCAATGACATTCTCAACCACCTACCACCAGACAAGGTCACAGAAGGCTTGTTAGAGGTGTGTAAGCCAATGAGCCATGCAGCATGAGGATAAGAAACCTGTAGTATGACATAATTTTCAACATCTGAGAAAGGAGGCTTCTGCAAAGATGATCCCTAACTAAATTTAGGAGTCATATCCCTGCTGTGATGGAATATAAAATGTATATTACAACATAAATTAACAAACAGTACACAAGCACTTTATAGTTATAGAACATAATGTATCACTATGCAGTTTGTGAGCAGAGTACGCAAGTGTAACACAAACATACCTGCACCCTAAAATGGTGGACCCTAAAAAATATAAATACCAGTCTAAATAGCAAAGCAAGCTCCCCAAAATATCACTAAAAACATAGCTGTAACCTATGGGAATACAACCCAGCACTGAAATATCCAGATGCACCCTCCCCCCATACAACAACTACAAATGTCAAAAAAGGATACTGGCTACAGGAATGTTCACTGAACAAGAAGACAAACATTATAAGCAGAGCAACTATAATGGGAATGTATGACAAGCTTACTTAACTTCCTTACTGACAACAGTTTTATATACTTGTACACTAAAACAATACTACAGCAGCACATGCCAAGGGACATGCCTCTGCAAAAAATATATAAATGTGTGTATTGCCTGACCCCATGAATTACAAGTTAGATTACTTCAACAGATTTCATTGAATCACTGCAGGTAGACAGCACAATGCAAATATTTATCAGCATATGAGCAGTTGTATCCTGCAATATTTTCTGAGAGGATCCTTCCTAGTTCTAATGCAACAATACTGAGAGTAGTAAGTTTAACAGCACTTGGGAAGAAAGCAATCTTCCATATCACCCTGGTGGATCCATAGTTCACAATGCACTTATAAGGTGTAGGTAAATTTCTGTGGGCACATCAGATATGTTAAGTAGCTCTCAGCATATTACAGATTCCGAATCACTCGATTTGCAGAATGGGCCATGGATGTAAATATCACGTTGATCCTACATGATGACGTGCACACGCCTGAGCAGTACAAGAAGGATTAAGACTTTCGGTTAGTTAATACCTCGTACACGTGTCTCATTGGCAGCACTGCTGAATGACGTGTCAAGGATACATGTTTATCAAAATCACACTTTGAAACAGAAGAAAGAATATAACTTGATAGATATGATGACGTATGCACACTAGTGCAATATATACAATGTAATTCCTGATACACATGAAGATGTAGCCTATGTTTTGTAAGTATACACCCACGCTTGTACACATTTGCTGTCTTTACCTTATACACTTGTAATGTCAGTTCCCTGTGGCATTACTAGGTAATATACAGTGTTCAGAAGTTGATTTTTCATTTTGACATGGGTTCGATTCGAAGATGCTATAAATAAAAAAAAAAAACACTTTTTATGTCACAGCAATACATCCTCTAATACTGATAAAAAGGTATATAAGGACAAAAGACAGGAACAACAATATCATGCCGGGGAGGTCATAGTTGTTTATAACGGTTTACTATCAAAATCTCAATCAGCCATTGTCAAATGTTCATATTGGCGACTCCTTTATGTGAAAGCCATAATGTCAATTTCTCATAATAGCAAAAAATCCCAAACTTTGACATTTCTGACCACTCCACACCACAAAACAAGTGCTACCATGTGTCAAAAAGGTGGTGGGATTTTGCGAGACATCTGCAGTTCAGAGTTTGCATTAGTGGTGTCAGCGAAGGGTGATCGACATTTTGATGGTAAGCCATTTATAATAATGCTAAACCTTATGAATGTTATAAACCATCCCTGTGCACATGCCCAGAGTTGGAATAATGTCAATAACCAGCATGAGTTGGAGTCACAGTGGATCATATATGTACTAATCAGCACACATGGCCAAGTGTTCCTCACATGTTTCTCACTTGAAATGGGCAGTGCAGAAATAAACTCAATATGTCTAGGCCATTTTGTGCCATCTCTTGGGTCAATATCAGATGCACGAAAAGACTTTAGTGCAAATGCTCACATGAGCGAAAATGCCGGGAATTGTAGTACGACCTCAATAGCAAGTTTGATTATCACCATTTTCGCTCATGTTTGCGTTCGCGGTAAAGTCTTTTTGGTTTTATAATATAGACCCCCATCTCTTGACAGATGTGGTTTGCCATGGTGTTATTTGTTGAGCATAGGCTGCTGTACAAGAGATCTGATTTGCTTGCCAATTTCCTGCTGTTTTTCCTGAGATCTTTGAAAGGAAGCCATATCAGGTGATGATAAGGGTAGTGTTCCATTTAGAGCACAGGGGTGGTGTGAGGAGAATTCTCACTGTTTTGTAGCTCTCCTCATATAAAAATACAGCCAGAGGCTTATGCGGAATCAGAATCAGAAATACTTTATTGATCCCACAAGAAATTGCTTATGTTACAAATGCAAAGATAAACATAGACACAATGTAGACCAAACACATATGTTACATAATAAGATATGACAGGTACTATACTCACTTATGTTACCCACATATATAACAGCAATGCCTGAGATAGGTACACTGTTGACTATAGCCAATGTATTAGAAGAGCTTGACACCACGTATAGTAGTGACATTTATTTATTTATTTTATTTTACATTTGTTAACCAGGGGTGTCTGACTGAGCTGAAATGGCCCTTTTTCAGCAGAGGCCCAGGGAGAAAAGCTCCACAAAGAATAATTACAGACATATTTAGTTATTTAGACATGATCAGTATACACACAAATTACAAGAGACATGTTTTTACAGTGGTATGCGGCATATAAACAGTTACAGTGGAGAGAACAAACAAAAAAATATTAATTTTTAAAATAAAGGTAATTAATAGATATATATTAATTAATTATATTAATAGGTAATTAATAGATTTGTGGTGTACATTTGAAATTTGGAACATAGGTAGAATACATACATAGTACACAGGCAGAGTACATACATTGTAGATTAGCCAGTGTTTGTGAGTAAGACTGAAAACTATTATCAAGTGCTCTAGATTTAGTATGTATATGTTATCCGCTTTCACTAGCCTGGGGAGCAATCATGGCACTCCCAACTCTGCTTAAGCTGCTGCCTGATAAGGTCTTTAAAGGAGGCTTTGGATGATGTGTTTTGAATGCTAGTAGGGACAGAGTTCCATTTTTTAGCCACTGAACTACTATATAGTGCATCTCCAAAGCTATTGTAGCTGTTGGTGACTTCTAGTAGTAGTTTGCTTGATGATCTAAGAGGCCTTTTGGCTGAATGATGTTGTACTAGGCGTTTGAGGGCAGGACATTTATTGGAGAGGTAATAGATAGAATGACAGAGGCAGAGCTGATTGTAGGTTAGGAGGTTGGGCAGGTCAAGCCAGTGGAGCTGTCTCAAAGCAGTACAGTGATGAGTTCTATATGAGCAATTTGCCGCAAAGTGGGTAATTCTGTTATAGCAGGCTTCCATTTTGCTTAGTCCAGTTTTGGTGAGATTAGTCAGAATGGGAGATGCATAGAGCAGGCTGGATAGAAGTTGGGAGCGAGCAATGGCTGATCTTGTGTTGTTGGTAAGAAATGGTTTGATACGGTAGAGTGACCCCAGTTTGACATGCACTTTTTTAATAGTTAAGTTGAGATGACTATCAAATTTTAGGTGGGAGTCTCTGGTTATTCCCAGTAGCTTAGCCTGTGCCACTCAAGCAATTGGAGTAGCATTTGTGGAGTAGATAGTGAATTGACTGTTAGTGTTTTTGTTAGAACTGGTTATAATTATAAGCTGAGTTTTCTTTGGATTGAGGATAAACTGGGCTTTGGTAAGGTAGTTTTCAACGTCAAAAAATGCTAGTTGAGTTGTTTGCAGGAGGGTGGGAATGTTTTGTGCAGCACAGATTAAGGTTGTGTCATCTGCATACTGAATTATAGATGCATACTGTGTGGAGGTATGGAGGTCATTTGTGAAGACTGTGAATAGTAGTGGTCCTAAGATAGAACCCTGTGGGACTCCTATAGTTATGGGCAGCTGAGGAGAGAGAGAATTTTCCCATTTCACAGCTTGGAACCAGGTAAGAGGGGAATTTGATAGATGATATTGGTTTAGTTTGTGTAGCAGGATTTGGTGTGAGACTGTGTCAAATGCTTTGGACATATCCAAAAAAAGAGACGGTTTACTGTGTCTGTGAAGCAGAGGAGGGCTGTAATGGTACTATGGGCAGGTCTGAAACCATGCTGAGTAGGTGACAGGATGTTGCTGTCTATGAGATAGTTTAGCATCTGGGTATGGATGCATTTTTCAAGGATTTTGGCCAGGGGGAGAGTAAAGCAATGGGTCTGTAGTTATTAAGTTCAGTGGAGGTCCCGCCTTTATGTATGGATGTAACATAAGATATTTTCCAGAGTTTGGGCACATAGTTTTCAACAATTGATCTGTTTATGAGAGTGGAGACTGGGATAGCAATAGCATCTGCTGTGAGTTTCAAGAAATAGCTGGGGAGTAGGTCGGCTGCTGTTGATGAGGTTTTTAGTTTGGAGAGCAAACTTTTGATTGAAGTGGTGGAAACTGTTTTGAGGGTAAAGCTTGTATTAGTGTTATTTGTGTTGGGGGGATAGTGAGGAAGGAACTGTCCTGTGATACTAAGGATAGAATTGAGTTCACAAAGTGGGAGTTGAATTGTGTTTCGATGGGAACTTTAGTGTCAGGGGGTGGTTGGTTTGAGGGTAGCCATTTGGGAAGATTTTAGTAGCTGGTTTACATTTTTCCAAAATGTTTGTGGGTTGTGTTGGTATTTAGTTTTTAATGTTGTGTAGTAGGATTTTTTTGTCTAGCCTAATGCATTTTTTTGCATGGTTGCAAAGTTATTGGTATTTAGTTAGGCTTTGTCTTTCTTTTTTTTTTTTTTTTGATAGTAAAGCCAGGCAGTGTCTCTGGACTTGAGAATTTGTTTGGTTTCTTTACTGAGCCAGGGGTTTGTAGAGGTTCTAACTTTGATTTTGCGCAATGGAGCGACAGTGTCTAGGTGTTGTAGAAATATTTTGTTGAAATATGCTACAGCCTGGTCAAGTGGGAGGGTTTTTAGGGGGTCCAGTCACAGTTACAGAGTAAAGTGTTGAGGACCTCAGGAGAGAATTTTTTTGTGTTTCTAGTGAATATATAGTTAGTGGTTTTGCATATGCTTGCTCTACTATGTATAAAGTATATTATGTTGTGGGCACTTAAGGTGTCTGGGAGACTGCCTGTGTGAGGGTACAATGTGGGGTTGTTAGTTAGGACCCAGTCAAGGATGGATTCCCTTTTAGATTTTTTATCACATCTAGTTGGAATTTGGACTAGCTGCTGGTAGCCATGGAGATTTATTAGATTACTTGGTGGTTCTGATATACAGATGAACCAATCTAGGTTGAAGTCCCTCAGAATAAGGGTTTCTTGTGAGTGTGTGGAAGAACACCAGGATAAGAAGTATTCAAGGCTAGCAGGTGTATTACCAGGTGGAATATAGATCACAAGTGTGGTGATGACCTTTTTAGGGTGAAGTTGAAGTTGTGAGATAAGTATGTCCCAATTATTGGGGGAGGGGTAGGAGTTTGGTAATTGATGGACAGTTAAGTTGGACTTGTACAGTAAGGCAGTTCCACTCCCTTTACGAAGTGGTCCGTTTTGTCTAATGATATTGTAGCCGGTAGGGAGAACTTCTGAGTTAGCTATGTTTTTACTTAGCCAGGTTTCTGTTAAAGTAACTATGTCTGGGGAGTAGTGTGCTATTGTGGCCTGGAGTTCAGGTATTTTATTTTTGATACTTCTAATATTAATATTTAGCATTAAAAGATGGTTGGTTTTGCTGCTGTTGTTGATTTGCCCAGGGATGAAGAAAGTGGGGGTGTTATGTTCTGACATTTGTGTTGGAGCAGTTTGTGTTGGACAGGATGGATTTGGGTCTGGGTTGGGGTGGATATCTCCACTTATGGTGAGCCTGGAGTTAAAATGTTTATACAGATGTTGGAGTTTGGTGAGGAGTGTGAGAAAGTATTGTGTTTTTTTGGAGTAGGAATGAGAGCATATGTGTTTAGTTCTGAATTTGTTCCCATTATGTAGTTCTTGAATAACTGTGGGCAAATATTATTATAATGTGTGGTGTCTGTATACGAGAGTGCATAATGTAGTGTTGTGCTACTAAGTTTAGGGATATTGCTAGAGTGATAACTTTTGGTGTTGTAAAGAATTATGAGAAGACAGGCTAGACTTAGTTGTGTGATAGTCATGGTTATAAAGTTTAAGTTGTTTCTAGGTGGGGGGTCTGAATAGGCATTATAGGGTTGCACTATATGTGGATGGGGAAGTAGTGTGGGTGATGTAAAAAATGCCTAGTTTGAATGAGCGTGATTGGGAGTATTTTATGTGGAGCAAGTTGGTGTGGTATAATGTGATATGACTTGAGGAGCTGTGATTGGTGGAGGTGATGTGAGGGTGAGCTGTGGGTGTGGCTGTGATTACTATAAATGTAGAGGTAGTGAGGGCGGGAGAGAATTGGGGGCAGGAGAGCAGAGAGAGCCCAAGCATTAGTGAGGGCAAACGTAGTGGGGCAGAGCCAACCAAGACAAGAGAAAAAAGTTAATATTACTTTACAAATCTTAACACTTTAAACAAATTCCTGAGGTCTAATGGCTTACCGGCAAGCAGAATGTAATTGCTGAAGAGCACTTGTGCCCTGGTGGGAGACTAGAAATTTAAAGATTGCTCCATGCTCAGCAGTATTCTAATATAGGCTTTGTATTGGGGGAGGGAGATAGCACAAGGGGTGTAAACCAGGTAGAATGCAAAGAAACCAGAGAGGCAATCAGTGGAAATCAGTGAAGACCTTAGAGGGGGTAAGTAATAATTCAAACTACTGAAGTGAAGGAGAGAAGAGACAGCAACGTTTATTAAGTTTGGGAGTGTGTCTTCACATTGACTTGCTGATTAGTAACCAGTTTGTGCACAGATTAGAGTAGGGAGATACATTAGCAATGAAGAGGAATGTACAGAGATGCAAATAAACAGGTGGGCCTCCAAGTGATACAAACTAAGGCAGAAAGCACTGAGAGGGCTGCTTGATGGTTAATTTAGTCACAGGGATGTGAATTAAATGTGTACTGTCTATTGGACAGTTAGGATTACTGTACTAGCTGGGGGGGGGGACACAAGGCTACAACATTCAGTTTTATTAGCAAGCTGAGAACTACTAAGAAATACTGCTAATGTAATAGCTTCACTCTCATAAAACATACAAGTAGAATGCCTGGGTGGACTGACCCTGCTCTTGAAGATCAAAATGTATATCCTTGTTTAGTTTGCAGTACTGATTCCTTCTTATACTGTATGGGTGGAGTGATAGCCGCAGACAGCAGATTTGCTTGAGTGTGCTTCTGCTCTTGAGGCTCAAAATGTATATCCTTGTTTAGTTTGCAGTACTGATTCCTTCTTATACTGTATGGGTGGAGTGGTAGCCGCAGACTGCAGATTTGATTGAGTGTGCTCGGCAAGCAGAATGTAATTGCTGAAGAGCACTTGTGTCCTGGTGGGAGACTAGAATAGGGAAGACTTTCATGCTAGTTTCCACTCACCCTAGGATATGGGGTATTCAACATTATGATGCTTTAACTAAGGTATAGCATATTGCACAAAAGATAATTGCACTGATGATTAATATACACTGAAAAAAGAGAGATAAAAGAGAGATGAAAAGGATGGGGAAAAAAGAAAAGATGGGTAAGAGTTTAATATTGCACTATGTGGTCCCCTTCGGTAGTGCGGGAGGTACTAAGATGGTAGGTGGCATTATAGGAAGGATTTCCTGTGATGTTCAGTGAGCACTTTATGCTCATCAGTCTCCTGCTAAAGGTACTTCTCTGTCCAACCACCACTCTGTTGAGTGGGTGGTCAATATTTTTCATGATAGACTTTAGTCATGGTAACATTCTTCTCTCAGCCATGGTTTTGAGGTTGCCCAGTTCTTCTCCAAATACTGAGCTAGCCTTCCTTACCAAATTATTGAGTCTGTTTGACTCAGCCTTCTTTATGATACTATCCCACCATGTCACTGCGAATAAGATAGCACTGTCCACTATATTCTCATAGAACAACTGCAGCATAGTGTTGACGACTCCAAAGGATTTGAGTCTTCATAGTAAGTGCAGTCTATTCTGACCCTTTTATATGCCACCTGTGAGTTTGGCGGTTATACTGGGTCTCATATAAGTCTGACACTTAGAACTGTTTAGCCAAGGCTGTTACCTATGCTACTGGCATCCCACAAATCATAGAAGAGTGCTGTCATCATTACAGTGACCTAAAAATGTGAAAAAAATAACCTCCTTTGCTGATGAGAGGATCATTATTGGTTCCACTTACCACCTCAGTACTGTAAATGTATACCCTCATGACCATGCTATACACTACCATGACATGGTAAGACATGTAAGTCTTAAATGGTAAGCATTTGAAATGTCAGAGCCTGCTAGAATGAGTTCTGAAGGTAATCTGAAGGTAATGCTACTCAATGCTAGAAGTGTAAACCTCAAAATGCACTCTCTCGAGGCACTCCTAAAAATGGAGAATATCAATATCTGTGCAGTAACTGAGACCTGGTTCAAGGCTCCAGAGAGCACCCCTGCAATACCAGGCTACAATTCTTACCACACTTTTCGCCACAAAACCAAGACCGAAACACTAAAGGTGGAGGAGCGTCCATATTCACCAAGGATATTCACACCTCCAGGCTAGTTGCCCAACACAATGCATCTTAAATTCTCCAGGTACAACTAACACTAGGTAAGACTGCAATCCAAATTGTAGCTTGCTACAGATCCCCACCATATCCCAAGATTCTCACTACACCTTCCTAAACATACTGGAAAATATTAAGATACAACCAAACACCCTAATACTAGGTGATTTCAACTACCCTGTCATTAATTGGGAAAACTACTCAGGTACCAACTCCTTTTCCCAACGGTTCCTGGAATTCATAAATTCCAATGCCCTGGATCAACTAATCCATTGTCCCACTAGGGGCTCCAATATCCTAGACCTGGTCATTACCAGTATGGGAGATAGATGCTCCACACCAGTGGTCACCCCCTCATTGGTCAGGTCTGACCATAAGCAAATCACCCTTGACATCCACATCCCACCCTCACCCCCCAGTAAGGAAACCTCCTTAAAAAAATTCGCCAAAGCCAACTTCATGCTACTGAAGTCAGAAGTGACAAACTTCACAACACCCAGGCAGACGGGATCTGGAAGTTCGACTCCAGAATCCTACACTAAGGCACTGTACAAGCACATCCACTTGTGCATGAATCGTGCCATCCCAAATAGAACCAAGATGCTCTTCTCCAAAAAAAGGAAGCAAATCTGGTGGTCCCCTGCTATAAACAAACTATACAACAGAAGGAAGAAACTGTTGCAGAAAAGAGGAAAATCCCAGGATGCAAAAAACTCCCTCACCAGCCTCAGTAAGAAGCTGAGATCCCTCATAAAATCCTCAAAAGCTAGTTACGAAAATAAAATTGCCAAAGATTCCAAAGACAACCACAAGGCATTCTATAGTTATGTCAAGAATCTAAATGGCAATGCTCAGATCTGCTCTGAACTACAACAGAATGGCATTAAATATACTGATCCCACGGATATTGCCAATATCCTGGCAGATCGATTTAGTGCCAACTTCACTCCCCTCTCACCCCCTAAAGGGCCCATCTCAATACTAAAAGATTGCCAAATTCCGATAATCACAGCCACACAGGTAGAAACAGCACTCTCCAAAGCTAAGAATACAGCATCCATGGGACCAGATGACATCCCAGGCTGTGTACTACATGAACTACAAAATGAACTGGCACCCCACCTAAGTGTCATGTTTAATCATAGCCTCACCCCAGACTTCGTGCCCACTGAGTGGCACACAGCTACAGTTATCCCACTCCACAAGGGAGGATCCACCTTGGATCCTGGACTGTCCCATCAGTCTGACAAGCCTGATCTGCAAGGACATGGAACGCATTATCATGGAACATATAAACAAAGACATTGGCAACCTCCAGACACTGGACCCCACCCAGTTTGGGTTTGTGAAGGGCCAATCTTGTCTCCTGAATCTGATTGACTTTTTCGAGTCAGTCTCCAGAGCTGTGGACGAGGGTAAGGAAGTCTACACAGTCTATCTGGTCCTCGCCAAGGCCTTCGACACCATCCCCCATTATGGAATCATAGATAAACTTACTAAGCTTGGCATAAATCCCTACGTCACTCGATGGGTTGCCAACTGGCTTACTGACAGAACCCAGACTGTAAAAGTAGCCGACTCCAAATCCAGCTCCAGACAAGTGACAAGTGGAGTACCTCAGGGTTCAGTCCTGGGACCACTCTTGTTTGGCATCTACTTCTCTGAAGTACAGGCCAGCACTAAGGGACTCTGGCTAACAAAGTTTGCAGATGACTGCAAACTGGGAGCCATTACTGAATCCCCAAATGATGTGGATATTCTACAAAATGGCCTTACAGAAACAGATGCCTGGTGCCAGAGCTATGGGCTCAAGCTTAATGCCAAGAAATGTATAGTCATCCCCTTTGGAAAAAAACATGTACCCATGAACTACCACATAGGTGGCAGGACACTAAACATTGAAAGTGGGATGAGAGACTTAGGGACACAAGTGGACAGTGGTCTCACTTTCTATAACCAGATCGCCACAACAGTCAGGAAATCCTTCTATGTGGCACACCTCATCACTAAGGGCTTTTCATCCTGAAAAAAGGAGGTCATTGTCCCACTGTACTCATCCCTCATTAGACCCATTATAGAGTATAATGCCCCATTTGGTATGTACCTCACAAGACATCTGCAACAGCTGGAAAGGCCACAGAAATACTTCACTAAAAGAATCACAGGCCTAAAGCAGAAGCCATATGCTGACCGTCTAAAAAAACTCCAGCTATACTCTGTGGCATATCGTCTACTCAGAGGCGATCTCTGCTTAACATACAAGGCCATGTGAAACCCTAAGCTGTTGGACATGCTCCACTTAAAGAAATCTCAATCCCTCAGACCCACATGCTCCAGGGATCTAAACCTTATCATCACAATGAACAAAACATGCTGGAGGGATAGGTTCCTGACCCAGAGACTCCCCATACTCTGGAATAGACTGCCCATACATGTCAAGCAGAGCACCTCATTGGCCCTCTTCAAAAGGAACCTTGATGATTTGATGGGAGATAGGAAATTCACCCCGGGGATCATGTCAGTCGCCCTGCTAGACAGGGGCCCAGAGAAGTAAATATTGTGGGAAAAAATTTCTAGGGAATTGTTATGGCTAGGCTTGCATAGGCCTTAGGGCCGATAGCCTAGTACCAACCTATGAACCTATGAACCAATGCACAGAGACTGAAAGTGGGGAGAAACTGACTTAAATATACCAAGTCTGAGATGGCCATTTCCCAGAATATTCCCTTTTTTCTGTGGTATGGCAATCTCTGTGTTTGTATATATAAGTTCAAGATGGTGTGGGTGGCTTGATCCCCCTGCAACAATGAAGCATAAAGGAGAAGAACAACCTTCAAAAGTCACTGTTTTTCTGTGGTTTCAATCTTTCTTTTTTTTGTTTCAGATTGTCAGCACTCAACAGTTTATATGCCAACATTTCAATAGGGAGCCATCTTTAATACTTATGTGTAGCCCCTGCAGAGATCGAAGAAATCCAGAAAGAGCATCAAAGACAGACTGTAATGCTTCAGAAAGGCATGTAAGTATGGTGTCAGGTTTTACTGATTGCCATGTCAGATTAGGACTGATTGTATAAGTTTGTTATCAGGTATCTGGACATCAGGCCACAAGAGGTTGTCAGACAATGAGAAGACTGTGCATAGTTTGCATTTGCACATGCTACTAAGGATTAGGATTAGCTCATGTAACTTTGAACTAGTCAATTTTTAGTGAAAGACGTGGATTAAATCTCAAGCTACCATAAATATGTCTGATATTTATTTTACAGATCTGTATTTACTAGCTGCACTTATAGTCAGACAGAATATGTGGTTAATTAACTGTTATCCATAAAGTAGTTGTAAAATAATTGCAATTTTTTGTAGAATGTTTTTAATTTTGAGAGCCGGGGATAAGGAGCATCAGTGTGCCATTAATTTATGGCCTCACATAATTATATCTGGATGTAAATTATCCTAAAACTCTATGTGGAATATAATGACTGCAATATTAACATTAAAGAATATTTAGTATATATATTTGTCTCTCCTCACCCTCTTTCTCACTATAATGTCTAATATATCTTTCTTTACATTGCAAGATTCATTCCTGCTTCATCATGACAACTAGCACAGGGAATTAGACTGGCTACTCAGACCACCGTCCTTTCACAGGTGCCTGCAGTGGTGGCCCCACCTGCACTAATGTCACCTCCACAGGACCTCTATTAAGTGCACCACTTGTGTGAGGTAGCTCTGCCCTAGGGGTTGGTGCAGTGGCATCCTCTGGGAGTAGTGACAGTAAAGGAGGTGATTATGTCATCTGACAATAGCTAATAGGGCTTGTGGAGGAGATTATGGAGCAGGATCCCAGTCCCTGTACCAGCTGTATGGAAAGAATCCTACAGCAGACTGCCAAATTGCTGTCCCATCTAGCACCGCCCTAGATGTCTATGACAGGAGACAGTGGTGACAGTTCTGAAGGTGAGGATTAGATTCCCACTGTGTTCAAACTGGACAGGGATGTGTCTCAGAAATCCCATACCTAGCTTCAATTAACACTGTTCCTCTCCATCTTGAGTCCATCACTATCCCAGTCTGTCTTCCATGCCCTGTATGTTCGTCCTAATACCTAACCTACCCTACATATCTATCACTCTTATTCCTAACTACCTTCTCCAATAGTTTTCTCTCTGTTTAAAAAGGGTCACCTGACCCAGAAAAAAATTACACCCCATGCATAGCATATTTCTTCTGCTTGTGCATTACACACCTAACTTGGTCAAACTGGTCATACAACATTATTAAATTGTTTTCATGTATTATTTATGATGTGAGTATCCAAATTCCACAATTTCTGTTGTACATATACAGTCTTAGCTTGTAAAGAAGGGGGTAGATATGGTCCATTTCTACCGCCACTCAGCTCATTCCTTAATTACTCCACTAGTGCCTTATCCCCTGCTTTCTCCCCATTTTCATCTCTATCCTATCAACTCCATTTCACAACTTTAATATGAAAAAAAAATAGATTTGCACATCACATGCATGACCAAAAATGGTCTATTAATAGAAGTTTCTGTTTATGTACTCAGCATTTGCTCAACACTTTACATCCGTTTGAACAGCAGAACTTACTGCTAGTTCTTGTCCAATGGCAAACACTCAAAAATAATTATGCACTCACTAAAACCTTTCCATCAGTCATACAACTAAGCTTAGCAGCACTGTGTGGTCTCTGTTACTTGCATATGCTTTATTGGCTTACAGTATAGCTGATATAAGTCAAAGTGAAAGTAAACTTTAGTGTCGATCAGATATACATACCAGTGCAAACTGAATTAAATTATGTTGATTTGGTCCCCATGCAAGGCATAGCAATAAACACATAGTTTGAATTACTGTAAGACTAATGCACATACAGTAATAATTAAAATATTAACAACACAATAAATTACCACAATTGGACAGGAAGACATTAGACAGTATTATACTAGTAGGTATTGCGACACTAAGATGTCACATTGTGATTGTTAGAATATTGCATTTCTTCAGTTGTATATGATATATTCTGATGTTCATATTGCACATGTATGGACTAGTGACTCACTCTTGACTATTGCACATTCAGAAAGTAATAGCATAATAGATTAGGCTAACTGCTCCAGTTATTCAAGCAATTTGCCAGAATGATTACTATAGATGATACTTCACAGCCTGACATTCAAGTTCAGCAGCCTTATGGATAGAGGGAAGTAGCTCCTGTTCAGTCTAGATATTTTGCAGTGTAAGCTGTGATACCACCTGCCTGAGGAAAGGTGGAAGTACATGCCATGGGCAGGGTGAGTGGGATCATTGATTATCTTCCTAGCTTTTCCCACACACCAAGTCTCATGCAGCTCATCTATGCATGGAAGCAAGGAACCAATGACATTTTCCACTGTCCTTACTACCTTCAGGAGAGAATTGCAGTCAGATGCTTTGCAGTTGCCATACCAAGCTAAGATGTTATTTGAGAGGATGCTCACTATAGTCCACCTGTAGAAGGCTTTGAGGATGGACTGAGACAGGTCTGCCTTCCTCAGTTTCCATAAGAAGTGCATACGTTGTTGTGCCTTCTTCATTGTGTGGCTAATATGAGTTGAGCAGGCTAGGTCTTCTGAGATGTGCACCCCCAGGAACTTGGTATTTTTGACTCTTTCCACTGCAATCCCCTTAATTTTCAGAGGTTTATGTATCTCCTGAGTCCTCCTGAAGTCCACTATTAATTCTTTGGTCTTGCTTACTTTTAAGGCCAGATTGTTGCTGTCGCACCAGCCTATCAGATGCTCCACTTCATCCCTGTAGGCTGTTTCCTCACTATTTCTGACAAGATCTATGACAGTGATATCATTTGCAAACTTGGTGAATTTGTTGGATTCATGCTTGGCCTTGCAGTCATGTGTCAACAAGGTGAACAGCAGAGGACTCATGACACAGCCCTGAGGGATACCTGTGCTCAGTGTAATACTGATTGAACTGTTATTTTCCACACATACTTCTTGGGGTCTATTGATGAAAAAGTCCAGTATCCAATTACATAGGGGGGTGTTGATGGCAGCTGGATCAGCTTGGATATCAGATTCTGGGGGATGACAGTGTTAAAGACGGAACTAAAATCAATGAACAGCATTCTGACATAGCAATTCTTGTTCTCTAGATGTGCCAAGGATTCATGAAGTGCTATACCTATTGTATCAACTGTGCAGCGGTTAGATCTATAAGCAAACTGTAATGTATCTAGTGTTGCAGGTAGGCTTGAAGAGATATGGTTCTTGATCAACCGCTGAAAACACTTCTTTACTGTTGATGTAAGAGTAACTGTCTGGTAATCATTTAGGCTTGTCGACTGGGATTTTTTTTGGTAAGGGAATGATTGTCATATTTTTGAAGCAACTTGGTAAAATGGCTAGTTGTAGGGATGTGTTGAATATGTCAATAAGTGCCGTAGACAGTTGGGTAGCACAGTGTCTTAGAACCCTTTCCATAATATTATCAGGACCAGCTGCTTTTCTTGGGTTTACTTGCCTCAGTGTCTTCAGAACATTAGATGTTCTTAGACATAGCACCTCCTCACCCTGTTCAACAGGGAGTTTATTTGGCACAGTGGTGTTGTCCATATCAAATCTGCTGAAGCAGGAGGTATAAGGAGTCTATTCCAATGTACTCTGTGTACTACTGTATGCAAATGATGGTACGATCCTTTCACATTTTCCCTTCCAGTCTCACAATGTGCTCTAGTGAGCTTGTACAACTGTAAACATATTTGCAGACTGTCATTGATGAATGCAATAATAATATCATTTGCATATATACCTTGTTATTATCCTGCACATTGTATACATGTAGCAGTGAATTTTCACTGATGCACTTATAAACATAACTTAATGACAATAATGGACAATTTAGTGATCTGGAGGTTAGCAATCAGGAGTGCATGGGTGAAACTCCAATGTTTAACAGCTGTCACTATCACCCAGAAGTGAAGCCAGCTCAACCAGTGCCCTGTGCCGGTACTATGGACCAGCATACCACCCCCTCAAAGCACCTTACTGTTACTTCTTCCTTAAATTGGAGATTATTTACATGGAAGTTCATACATAAAATGTTTATAACATCTCATAGAACTGAATTAATACATAAGAAGAAAATGTTGTGTTGGAGATGTAAACAATGTGACAAAGCAGATTGGTAACATATGTTTATTGACTGCACAATTGCCAAAGCATTATGGGACAAAGTCAATGTTTTCCTGAAATATTTATTCAATGATAAATTTATATTAACTAAATCATTAATTTTGTTCAACACACCGACACCTGATTGTGTAAAGAGAGTTAACTACCCACTACTGTGGACTCTTCTATCAATAACAAGGAAAATAATCACCAAGAATCGGAAGAACAAGTCAACTCCTACAAGGAAAGAATTTCTAAATATAGCCACAAACATCTGTCACTACGAACTTTTGACAATCAAGATGAGGACAAATAGAATTATCACATCTTACAACATATGAATAAAGCTTAAAGAACTGCTAAATAAACAAATGTAAATATATCAGTAACATGGAAATCTTTTCATACATTATTTCTTCAATAATTGCATTAAGAATAATGGTCATTTAGTACTTAGTAGACACCTTTGTAAATAGTTGCTTTGTTACAGTTTATGTTGTTTGTAAATGTTGTTCTATTTCAACTTTATATTTTAATATAATTAAATTAAATAATTTAATAACCGGATGGTTATGTATTCAAATCAATAAAAACATTAAAAAAGCCTTACTGCATTAAGCAGAACACAACATTGTAGTCATTGGATTATTACAGTTAGATCCCTGGCCCCCCAGCTCTTCAACTGAAGGGCAAAAAAAGGCAATGTTCCTTGTACTTGCACAGTAATCAAGATTCCAGATGCACAACACTAATCCCCCCCCCCCAGCCATTCTGGTTCCATTTATGTGCCCTCCTTCAACACATTGTAGTAAAAAATATATATTTCTTCCTTTAAACTATAGAAAACTGTTTGCTACAAATGTAGTGAGCTGTAGTTACAGTTTATGCCCTGCCTGCATGGAGTACCATACTGTTCATGTTTTAGTTTAAAAAAAAATTCCTTTAAAATGTAGCCAACTGTATACTGCAAATGTATGTACTGTGCTGGCAGACAGTACTACAGTGCTTAGGTTTTAGTAAAAAAAAAGAGAATTTTTTTTTTACTTTTAACCTCTAGCAAACTAATTGTTTGCTACAATGTAGCACGCAGTTGCAACAGTTTAGATCACACAAGGAGCACTCCAGTGCGCAGTTTTGGCAGCAAATGCAATGCCAGCTTTTAAAAGCTGGTATTGCATTAAAGAGAGATTGGTATTGGCTGATCATACTGCCCAACACTTTGCACATGGGGTGGTTGCACCTCTCACCCCCACAATAGCTATACCATTGCTATCACCCAACACCTTCTTGCTTAGTCCCTCTAACATCACCTTTGTGATTTCCATTCTGCACAATTCCTTCACCTGTGACTTGTTAGACACATGACAGTCCAAGCTCCTTTGTGACTTCACTTGTGACATCATTACTGTGGAACATACCAGTTAGTGTGCCATTATTTACACTGCATTAATGCATACTTCGAAGCACTGTTACATACATATAAATCATGCCCCACAGTAGTGATTAATGTGAAGTAACACATGTATTATTTCATAGACATAGACATAAGACTTTGAAGAATACAACACAAAACTCATTCTGTTTTTGCTGTTGTGTAACACTTGATCTGAGGCAGCACCACTACCTATACTTAAGTAAAAGCAATTGATATTTCACATTCTGTGGCAAAAATTGATCAGAATTTGCCATCAGCCATATTCAAATGGTGCCCCTCACACTAATATACTGAGCCCCACTCACAACAGAAAGAAATACTGATTTTGGTATGAGGACACAGTTATTATTATAACAGCCTTAATAGTTTAATGTACCCTTGATTTGATGTTTGAATTATCAATACAGTAAATTGTGAATTCTAATCAGCCCATTGCCATTGTCTGTTTCACAAAGCACATTGTCAATTCCTTGTTACAAGTGTCACTCTCCTTTCATTTGTGTGCTTTCTGACATCTGAGCTATGACATCTTCTCTGGTATCATCAGCAGCTCCTGCACAGATCTAGGGAATGTTGGTGGAGGCAGGCAGGTGTTTGAATTCAGCAGTGTGTATGTACTCAGTACGAGTGTGTACAAAAGGAACTGGTAACAGACAGGACTGGCTTACTCAAAAAATATGATGTGTGAAATTTTACTTAGTGGTAACATTCACACAGGTAGAGGGGTTTGATCCCTCAGGTATTCTACATGTATTCTGACACCCTGTTCAAGTTAGCACTTCAACTGTGTGTTTCCTGACAGTTGTGATCCAACATTCTCTGTAGCATCAGAGGCTAGTGCACAGGTCTAGGGAATACTGACTGAGGTAAGCAGGTGTTCAAATCCAGCATTGTGTGTACCCAGCAAAAGTGTGTACAAAAACAACTGGCAACAGCACTCACTTACTCGACAAACGTGATGTGTACAGTTCTATTTACAAAAGAAGAGGATTTGATGCATCGAGTGCTGTATTTCCTTTCAAGGCCACATTCATTCCAGCTCCCTGTTCAGTTATCTTTTCAATGGTGTGTTTTCTGAAAATTGTTATACAACTTTCTCTGTGGCATCAGCAGCTAGTGTACAATTCTAGAAAGTGCTCAAATCCAGCAGTGTGTACCTTGTATGAGTGTTTAAGAAAATTGTAACAGACAGGCCTTGCTTACTCAAGATATCCTGTTTACAATTCTATTTAATGGTAATATTTACACATGCATAAAGTTTTGACCTCTTTAAGTGTTGCAATCCCTTTTAAGGAAAGCCACATTCATTCTAAGACCTAGCTCCACTTATTCCTTCAACCGTTTGCTTTTCTGACAACTGTGATATGACTTCTTCTGCCATGTCAACAGCTAGTGTATGTCTAGATAATGTTGAGTAAGGTAAGCAGGTGTTTAAATACAGCAGTGTGTTCCCAGTAGAAGTGTATTCCAAAGCTATTGGTAACAGGCAAAAGTGGTTTGTTTATTTATTTGACATTTGTTTACCAAGAAAGACCACTGGGCCAGAAAGTGCCCATTTTCAGTGGAGGCACACAGGGAAAAAATCTGCACAATCCCAATCTTTCAAAAATATTTTACAGATATTCTAAATCATAGGTTCATATGTTCATAGGTTGGTACTAGGCTATCAGCCCTAGGGCCTATACAAGCCTAGCCATAACAATTCCCTGGCAATTTCTTCCCACACTATTTACTTCCCTGGACCCATGTCTAGCAGGGCGACTGACGTGATCCACGGGGTGAATTTCCTTTCTCCCATCCAGTAGTCAAGGTTCGTTTTAAGAGGGCCAAAGAGGCACTCTGCTTGACATGTATGGGCAATATATTCCGGAGTCTGGGGAGTCTCTGGGTCAGGAACCTATCCCTCCAGCATGTTTTGTTTATTGTGATGACAAGGATTAGATCCCTGGAGCGTGTGGCTCTGAGGGATTGGGATTCCTTTAAGTGTAGCATGTCCAACAGCACTGGGTTTGACATGGCCTTGTATTTTAAGCAGAGATTGCCTCTGAGTAGACGATATGCGACAGAGTATAGCTGGAATTTTTTAAGGCGGTCAGCGTAGGGTATCTGCTTTAGGCCTGTGATTCTTTTAGTGAGGTATTTCTGTGGCCTTTCCACTTGTTGCAGATGTCTTGAGAGGTACATACCAAATGGGGTGTTGTATTCTATAATTGGTCTAATGAGGGATGAGTACAGTGGGACAATGACCTTCTTTTTTCTGGATGAAAAGCCCTTAGTGATGAGGTGTGCCACATAGAAGGATTTCCTGACTGTTGTGGCGATGTGGTAATCGAAGGTGATACCGCTGTCCACTTGTGTCCCTAAGTCTCTTATCACACTTTCGGTGTTTAGTGTACTGCCACCTATGTGATAATTCATGGGTACATGTTTTTTTCCAAAGGGGATAACTATACATTTCTTGGCATTGAGCTTGAGCTCATGGCTCTGGCACCAAGCATCTGTTTCTGTAAGGCCCTTTTGTAGCGTATCCACATCATTTGGGGATTCAATAATGGCTTCCAGTTTGCAGTCATCTGAGAACTTTGTTAGCCAGAGTCCCTTAGTGTTGCCCTGTACTTCAGTGAAGTAGATGCCAAACAAGAGCAGTCCCAGGACTGAACCCTGAGGTACTCCATTTGTCACTTGTCTGAAGCTGGATTTGGAGTCGGCTACTTTTAAAGTGTGGGTTCTATCAGTAAGCCAGTTAGCAACCCATTGGGTGACGTAGGGATTAATGCCCAGCTTAATAAGTTTATCTATGATTCCACAGTGGGGGATGGTGTCAAAGGCCTTGGCAAGGTCTAGATAGGATCTGTGAACCACCTTACCCTTGTCCTTGGCTCTGGAGACTGATTCAAAGAAGTCAGTCAGGTTCAGTAGACAAGATCGGCCCTTCACGAACCCAAACTGGGTGGGGTCCAGTGTTTGAAGGTTGCCAATGTCTTTGTTTATAGATTCCATGATAATACGCTCCATGGCCTTGCATAAAGTATCATGTTACACTACAAAATATAGGAGTGAAAAAATGTTGTAATGAGAAATAACATAGAACATATGTTTCATAGGAGAGTGCAATGAAAGTCAATAACATGAGTTGGAGAAAATATGTGAGGAGAAACTCATTAGTCATATTATTTTTACATAGATTAGTGTGTGATAAATGAGACCTAAGGCAATTCTTGCAAGATATTTAAAAGAGATACTAGAGATGATATCATTAGACACAGTGAGCAGAAACTGAGTGATGTCCTCACATGAGAGATGGTGTTCATATTATGGTTATAGAAAGAAGAAGGATGGTGATTAAAGGAGATTATAGGAAGAGTGCAGAGTAGGGTATCTTCAGGTAGCTTAGATGAGTAGGGAGGAAAGAGAAAGACAAAGAGGAAAGTTCTGCAGACATACAGTGGATAAGGTAAGGTAGTGGGAAAAATAAAAGAGTGAAGTAAGAGTTTGGAGAGGGTTGGAGTTTCTTATTTAGACTTCTGGCATTGAGCAGTAATACCTGTAGATGTCTTTTGGTAGATTTTGCTGTGTTGGAAGGTTTGGCAAATTGGCATTGCCTGAAAAAGGCTCTTTGGGGAGTACAATGTTTTAGCCAACATTCAAAAGCCTAGAGGGATAGGCCTTGAAAAAGCAACATGGGTTGCTAACCACATCCTCCCATGCACACAAATACTGTATCCACTTAGAATGACACCAGAAATTAAGCCAATTATTAAAGTAAAATAACTTTTGTGTGTATTGTGGCATCATCCTTGGTAAAGGCAGAATGCTGCTATATGCTAGGCACATACAGCCTGTAACACACTGTCTGAGAGCTCTCTAATGTCTTTCTTCATACAGTCTATGGATGTATGTTTTAGGTCATTTACACCTACATGGACTATGATTGATTCAAACTGGTACATGTGGTGCAATAACTTGAGTGAATGTGTAACTTGGTGGGTCCTGGTTCCTGATAATCAACTGACTGTTATTTTCACTTTGTCCAGCCAATGAAGTCTCCCATGACTAGAGTGCTGAGAAATGTGTTGGCTTGCCTTATGGGCCTTTTAGTTGAGGCTCCACTGGGTGCAGCTATATGTTCAGTGTAAAGTGTTGCTTTTGTCAGTGTTTTCTATTTTCCTGAGGATAATTTTTGCAAGTGGAGTGTATGTGAGGTCTTTGGTGTTTCAGAAGTTTGTATTTAAGTGCCTCATTATAAGTTGGTGTATGTGTGAGGTGAGTACTATGTGTAGTGGGTGTAACTTGTGTGTTTCTGATAACCTGATTTTTACTCTGTGTGTTTGTATGTGAGAGCTTTGCCTCTAGTGACATTGTGTATATACATCTCTCACATAATGTGTCTGTTACTTTAAATATTAAATGGTTGTCAGTGAACATAAGAAAATTGCTATATTGTTTCAAGATACCCATATCCACCAAGCTGGCTGCAAAAAATTGGGAAAATACATTGCCATGATGCCGGGTCCTATATTAGGTCATCTACAAGGGTGTGGCACATGAAGGGTTAAAAAAGGACAACGAAGGATACTTTTAGGACTAGGGACTAGACCAGGTAATATAATTTTAAATTTAAGTAGCATTGCTCCTTGATGTGCAAACTAGATGCTCTATGCTTCTCAACACGCAAAGTAGTTCCTCTACAATCACCAAGTTACTGGGTACAGTTTCAGATGTAGTTCATAAGAAAATTTTACCATCTAGGTGTCTGCTAATAAACAGTGCACCACCGTTGCATGATTATTAGCTCTGCACAAGTGTGCCAAATTTATACAGACACTAATAACACTTAAAGCCTTCCTGTGTAGTCCTCAGCTCGGATAACTCAGGGCACCTTCTACTGCCACTAGAAAAAGCAGTCCTGGGCCTTCTTAATGTAAAACCACACTACAGTCAGCCTGAAATTAATTCAAACAGGGCAAATAAATAAACTAGCTAGAAACACACACTTTTAAAATGAATGCAATGCAGAGAAAGCAGCAGCAGCAAGGTCAGTGAAAAGCTGGGCTCTTTACAGTGATAAAGGGTAGAATCATAATGAATAAATAATTCAAAAATATAGCAGCAATACTGTTAAATATCATATAAAAATGCACATAAAATTCTACTTAACGTACTTATATTTCCTAGGATTGCACTAGATATAAGCCAAGTATTTGTGATTCTGTGGTGATTATACAGGGCAAGGTTGAATACTCGTCTGCTAGAATATGCTGAAATGGTCAAAGAGGAACATAGCTTCCTAAATAATGAATACACAATGTCCAGTTTAATATTTGTGTTAAGAATTTAAGTGGTGCTTCTAGAGGGTTTAGAAAAATGAGACTGTCTGCATATGAAGCAAAGATCCCCACAGTACAGATAAGATGCATTTTATAACCATCACGATTTAAAGTAACAACTTGTACTGCATTTTCTGATAGGTTACATAAACAGTTTTAATCTCTGACCAAATGTCATGAAATATTCTAGTTCATTCAATATTACACCAAGATGACAGTATTTTCATAAAGAAAAGAGGAAAACATTTACAAAATTTGTTGGTTAATAACTTTTTTTCTTATAAAACGAAAGGGAGTTGAGCAAAGGAACCTTCCTAAGTTGTAAGAGTAAAATGTGTCCATTGACACAGATGCATCGTTTCCAGTGATCTTTTTATTCAGTCACCTGTATTTGTGAAAGTCCCACATGAGACACAGGACAGATGTGTGTGTCAAAGACAAAAATAACAAATTATTTAAGTGATATTTATAGTAAAGTGTAAAAAAGCCAGTAGCAGAACATTTTAAGACAATCAGGCAGATTCAATAAACCTTACAAGGCCCATTAAGACTGTGTATGGTAACACACCGTTTTCTATCTAGTAAGCATCTCTACACAGTGTGTAGAGGCGCACAACCACTGTAAACACAGTGGCATGCTAATTACAGAATAAGCAGCTGAACTGTATGCTAATCAATCAATCCAAGATAGAGGAGCTATTCAGCAACCAATAAAGCAACCGTGTGGACTCAGTGCTGATTTTCCCTGCAAATTCCAAAACCTATTGGAATAAAGCCACAGAAAGAAGTCTACATAGAAAGAATGTTAGGGGCTGCTGTTGCTTTAATACATATGTATGTGTAACAGGCTGAAGTTTATTCTGCTGCTAAGAGGCCATGATGGAGAAGAGTTTTTAGATCGCGTTTAAGTTATCACAATCTGCATGTAATGGAAATTGTAGAGCACTACAGGGTAGACAGAGACACAGTAGGAGCTCTGCAACCAAAGTCAAAGTCAACTCAGACATGGAAAACTGAGGGGAACCCATACCAGTGGAGACAAAGATATGTGTAGCACTTAGGATTTTAGCTACAGGAACCTTTCAGAAACCAACAGGGGGGCATTCTGGAGGTGTCACAAGCATCAGCATTCAGGATCCTCCATCAATTCTTGAATGCTATGCTACAACATGCCAGTGACCACAAATGTTTTCCCCGTACTACTGAGGACAGAGCCACAGATATGCAGGAGTTCTATCCTGTAGCCCACTACCCTGAAGTAATGGATGCCATAGATTGTACACATAAAGAAATTAAGGCACCACTCAGGGAACAGGGAAGACTCTACATAAATAGAAAGAACTTCCATTTTATTAAATGTCAAACCATATGTAATGCCAAGGGAATCATCCTGAATGTGTGTTCTGGCAACCTATTCAGCTACAATGACTCACATATCTGGCACATTGCCAACCATATCAGATGTTCACTAGGTGTGATATCTCACAGGATCATTTACTGGGGGGGGGGTGCAGGTTATGCAATGGAACTGTGGCTGATGATGCCCATCAGAAACATGCACACACCTGCTGAAGAATATCATAATGAGGCACATGCTCAACCAGAAATATCATAAAGTGTGTGTTTGGGCTGCTGAAGTCGCAGTTCTGGAGTCTAGCTACATCTGGGGGAGCCCTGCAGTACAATCCACTTACATGTACTGAAATATTCACCATCTGTGCCATGCTACACAACATCATTCTGAGAAAGCAGTTTCGGCAGGCTGAACAAGGGGAAGGGGCACACATCTCACCACCAATGGCAAGGTCACCACAGCCACATGCAGGTGAGGAGGCAGAGAGGACACCAGCAACTGCTGTAGGTGTAGGCAGACATAGGTGTGCTCAATATGCCCTTGCATTGGCTAAGAGGCAACACATAGAACACTCACTCACCACCTAAGGGGCTAAAACCTTCATGCTACACACATTCATATAGTAACATTGATGTCAGGCAATGCTCTCAACTTTTACTTACCCATGTAATGGCTGTGTACTTCTAGCATCAGACAGACTCAGCCCTGAACTGAAACTGTAGCAACTGCTGGATTTACAAGGTAAGTGTTAAACCTGGAGTATATTGTGTAATAATACAAATAAATAGCATATCCTTGCATGCTATTGCTCGGTAATTTAAGCAAGTAAAAGTGGGTGATTTGCACAGAAATGACTGAAACATATGACAGCAGGGATTTATGTGACTACACGTGTCCCCTGTCAAGTAGTAGGCCTCAGGCATCAAAGATTCATACATTCATACCTCTCAAAAGTACTGATAGCCACCGAATGTCCTGAGTTTGGCATCAAACTTTTGTACTGGAAAATCATTAAAGAGAGAAGTTAGAAAGTAATGAGACACATTTCAATTTCAGACTTCACATCCCCTCAGAAGATTATTAAAATACTGATTAAAAAAAAATCTTTGATTCTATCAACTGTCTAACTTTCTAAGACCAAAATATGTCAAAAGTGCAATTAGCAAAGCAACATCACAAGCGCATATATACTAAGCACTAAGTCAGCTATGCACCCTGAGCAGAAGACACAGAAGTTACATTTCCCTGAATACAAAAGATAGAAAACAAGGATCTGGCACAGTTATCATCACTTGCACAGGGTGTTTTTTTTGTGTGTGTGTATGTGTGTGTGTGTGTGTGTGTGTGTGTGTGTGTGTGTGTGTGTATATATATATATATGTATGTGTGTGTGTGTGTGTGTGTGTGTGTGTGTGTGTGTGTGTGTGTGCACGCTCAGGGGGGCAGAAAGCCTAGGCTGACACAAAATGTCAGTGACTGTGTGTGAGTAAGAAAGAGAAACAGACAGACATCTGGATAAAGTAACAAATGGCCAGTGAGACAAAATGAGCTTTAAGCTTCACAGCTGAATCATGTAATTGTTGTGTGTGTGTCTTTATGCATCCTTCAGGTGAAATTGGTGTGTGAGTGTCCGCAGGAACACAGCCAAGCTCTGTGCTAATTTTATGTCTTGGTATGTTGGACAGGTGTCTTGCATGGAACAGGTGGCAGTTCATTGTTGTAGTACCCAGCCGTGAGAACTGGCTCTGCCAGGAGTTGAACTGGCTTATCCATGTCCACTCTCACATGCACTGCTGCTACCTGAATGTTCATAGGTTCATAGGTTCATAGGTGTGCACTAGGCTAATGGTCCTGGAGCCTTTACAAGCCTAGCCCATAGGATTACCCTGGCATCATATCACCCGACCTTAGTTACCAGTGCCACTGTTGGGTAAAGCCACTGGAGTGATCCCTGGGGTGAATTTTCTATTTCTCATCCACTCATCAAGATTTTTCTTGAAGAGGGCCAGAGAGGTGCTCTGCTTGACATATAATGAAAGTCTATTCCATAGCATGGGTGGTCTCTGGGCTATGAACCTGTCCATCTAGCATGTTTTCTTGATTGTGGTAATGAGGTTGAGGTCTCTGGAGCGTGTGGTGCAGATGGATTGGGATTTCTTTACATGTAGCATTTCTAACAGATCTGGGTCAGACATAGCTTTATAAGTCAAACAGAGATCACCTCTAAGAAGACGATATAAGACAGAGAATAGCTGGAGTTTTTTGAGTCTATCCATATAGGACAAAAGTTTAAGGGCTAGGATCCTCTATGTGAGGTATTTTTGTGGCTTTTCCAGTTGTTGCAGGTGTTCAGTGAGATACATGCCAAATGGGGCACTGTTCTCAATGATTGGCCTGATGAGGGAAAAGTAGAGGGAGACAACGACCTCTTTATTCCTGGATGCAAAACCCTTAGTAATGAGATGTGCCACATAGAAAGACTTTCTGAACACAGTGGCAATGTGGTGGTTGAAAGAGAAGTTGCTGTCAACCTGTGTTCCCAGATCTGTTATAATGCCTTCTGTGTTCAGTGGACTACCATAGATGTGGTAATTCATGGGAACTGGGTTTTTCCCAAAGGGGATGATGACACATTTTTTGGCATTGAGCTTAAGGCCATGGTTCTGACACCAGTCGTTGTTCTCAGTGAGGCCTTTCTGTAGGATGTCAGCATCACTTGGAGAGTTAATAATAGCTCCCAACTTGCAATTGTCTGTGAACTTTGTCAGCCAGAGTCCCTTCGTTTTGGCCTGAACTTCAGAGAATAAGATACCAAACAGGAGAGGACCCAGGACCAAATCCTGTGGGACTCCACTCATGACTGATCAGCAGTCTGACTTAGAGTCAGCTACTTTCACACTGTGGGTTCTATCTGTAAGCCAGTTTGCAACCCACCTAATGATATAGGGGTTGATGCCTAGCTTAGTGAGTTTTTCTATGATTCCTAAGTGGGGAATGGTATCAAAGGCCTTGGCCAGATCAAGGTAGGCTGTATGAATCAACTTGCCTTCATCCACACCTCAGGTGACTGACTCAAAGAAGCCGACAAAGTTGAGCAGGCATGATCTACAATTCACAAAACCAAACTGTGTGAGTTCCAGTGTTTGGAGATTCCCTATGTCCTTGTTTATTAGGTCCATGATGCGTTCCATAACTTTGCATATCAAACTTGTCAGGCTAATGGGGTGATAGTTCCCAGGGTCTGTAGTCACTGCTCCTTTGTGGAGAGGGATGACTGTAGCAGTGCGCCATTCAGTAGGGACAAAGCCTGAGGTGATGCTGCGGTTGAACAGTGCACACAGGTGAGGTGCCAGTTCCCTCTGTAGTTCATGTAGAACACAGCCAGGGATATTGTCAGGTCCCATAGAAGCTGTATTCTTAGCCTTTGACAGTGCTGTTTTAACTTGTGCAGCAGTAATACTGGGTGCCTGTCAATCTATGTGATTGGTTCTTGGGGGGGAGAGGGGTAAAGTTGGCACTGAATCTGTTAGCCAGTATATTGGCAATATCTGTTGGCTCACTATAGGAGGTACCATTGTCCAGTAGCTCAGAACAAATTTGGGAATTGCTGTGGAGATTCTTTACATAACTATAGAAGGCCTTGTGGTTGTCTTTACCATCTGGTGCAATTCTATTTTCATAGCTAGCATTAGAGGATTTGATGAGGGATATCGACATTTTGTTGAGGCTGATAAGGGAGTTTTTCCAGTCTTGGGACTTCACCTTATTCTGCATCAGTTTCCTCCTTCTGTTGTAGAGTTTGTTTATGGTAGGGGACCACCTGATTGACTTCTTTTTTTTGGAGGAGAGAGTCTTGATTCTATTGGGTATGGTGAAATCCATGCATTTGTGTACGTGTTCATACCGTGCATTGGTATATGATTCCGCAGTCATGCAATTATTATCGATTTGCATGGGTGCCGTGAAGTTAGCCACCTCTGTTTTTAGGAGCCCAAAGTTACCTTTGGAGAAGTTTTTCATGGTGGTTATCTTTGTGGGGGGAGGGAGGGATGTGGATTTCCGAGGTGATTAGTTTGTGGTCAGATCTAACCAAGGAGGAGTTGACTATTGGTTTAGAGCAATGGTCGCCCATGTTAGTAATGACCAGGTCAAGGATGTTGCTACCTTTAGTGGTGGTATAAACGAGCTGGTCCAGGGCATTGAAATTAATGAATTCCAGGAAATGTTGGGCAAGTGTATTGTTACATGAGTAGTTTTCCCAGTTAATGGAGGGGTAGTTGAAGTTGCCCACTATGAGAGTGTTAGGTTGGACCCTAATATTCTCCATGTTGCTCAGAAATGGGGAGTGTGAGTCTTGGGACATGTTTGGGGACCTATAGCAGGCTACAACCTGAATTGCTGTCTTACCCAATGTTAGCTGCACCTGAAGTATCCCTGATGCATTATGTTGGGCTACCAGTCTGGAGGTGTGTGCATCCTTTATGAATATGGAAACACCACCGCCTTTGGAACTATGGTCCAAGTTTTGGGGCCAAAAGCTGTGGATTGAGTTATAGCCTGATAGTGCAGGGGTGCTTTCAGCTGCCTTGAACCAGGTCTCTGTTACAGCACAAATGTCGATGTTCTCCATTTTAAGGAGTGCTTCAAGTGAGCCCATTTTGAGATTTAGACTTTTAGCATTGAGCAGCATGTCCCTCAGATCGCATTTGTTTGTACCTGTTATGGTGGTAATTTGATCTTTGGAACACCACCTAAAAAAGGCACTATTGGGGTACCAAGAGTATTGGCCAGTGTTCAGAAGCCCAGGGGTGACAGATGCAGATCATCTCTGGCAAAGCATCGAGGTGTGTAAATCATGTCATCCCAGGCAGACAGATCCAGTTCCCCTTAGAATTACATCAGAAACTTAGCCAGTTGTTGAAATCAATCATTTTCTACTTATACTGTGATATCATTTTGGGTGATGATAGGATGCTGCTCAGGGTGAGGATCATTCCCGCCTGGGCTACATAATCCGAGAGCTCCTCCATGTCTCTTTTCATGTAGTCCAGGGAGGTACCTCTCAGGTAATTCACACCCACATGTACAATGACAGAGACATATTTGTACCTGTTGCTGAGGGATCTGAGTGCATGCATTATGTGGTGGATCCTGGAACCTGATAGGCAGCTGACTGTTACTTTCTCCTTATTCAACCTAACGAGTGGGACATCAGTGTACCTCACTATCGAGTCAGCTATGACTAGTGTGTTGGGCATGCTGTTTTGCCTTAGGGGCTCTGGTTGAGTGACACACTGTTTATGAGAGTTATGTGTCTCGTGATTAAAGTTGTGTTGTGGTGATCGAGTGCATTTCTGCCTTGGAGGTGTCTGCTGTTTGGGAAGATTTTTATTGAGACCCTCCAAGAAGGTGGTTTTATGGTTTGTGTTTTTATTTGAAGGCAGTGCCGGTGTGTGTTCCAGAGGGCTATCTGTTCCATGTGATGTGGTGCAAGTGTTGACCTTCTCCAATTGACCAGCTATCCCGGTCTTGGCTGGAAAGTGCAAGGCTTCCAATTTGACTGATATTTGCTGAATGAGCTGCTCTCACGGGGACACCCAGGACTATGACTCTATGGCCTGTCATGTCTGGATGTGGACACCTCAACCACTGATGGAGCAGTGGATGTACTGCCACTATGGGAGCATGATCGAGCATGACCATGTCAGCTAACAGCAGATGATGTGGCTGACCTGCACCCATGAGGATGTTTTCCCTCTCCCAGCAGATGTTCCATCACAGACACTGCCCATTCCAATGTGCCACTCATCTGATCTACTGAACTGGCAACATGGTGGAGAAAGTCACACATGTCAGCCTGTGCCACATCAACAACCCTAAGCATTTATCTGGAGGACCTATAGGAATGTGCCTGCACCTCCATGAAAGCCCTAGACATATGTTGAGTGGCACGGGAAGACACACCTTGATCAGGTGCAGGATGTACACCAGGCTTCCTCCAAGCACATATAACAACCTGCTTGGGACTTTGAGCACTTTCTCACTTTGGCTCTGGCCAGAGTCAATAGGCACTTAAGCCACAGTAATCACACTTCCCTGATCATGTTTCTCACCTCCACTTGTCTGATATCAGAGGGCTCACTGGAATGGGTTAGCATAGGCTCCATGGCTGTGTCTGATAGAATTACAGGGCATGGCTGAATACCAATCTCAGTGTCAGATTCAACCTCTGCACCCCCCAGCTGTGTCTCTGTTTGGCACTATCATCATCAGAGTCTGTCAATGCTCTGACATCAGATGGTAACAGCCCTACACTTCCATTGTCAGGATCACCTGTGATAATAAGCAACAAACACAGGAAAGAAATTAATAGCTACACTGCTATAGTTAAATGTATGCTAATAAAGTTACAGTGGTGCCACTTCTACAGACAGTACAGCAATACACACAATAGTCCTGACACCCATACTACACATATGTATAAAATAAATATTTCTTTGAACAGCTCATCACCACTGACAAAAAACATATTTGGCTTACCATGTGCAGATGATGCTATGTTCCCATGAATGATGGTCCTGGAAGAAGTTAAGCAAAAGTTAAGGACACCATCATCACAATTAACAGTAACACAGGGGATTAAAACTTTTTGCCCTTTATATGTCCATTAATGATACATTTAACAAGAACTTGAATGACAAGTCCACCCTAAGCCCATGTGTAATCAATCAGAATGTGTTGTTAACTATAACAATTTACAACTATTCCCCACAAACAAATTTTATGTTAAAAAGAAATTAAGTATTACTGTCAATATTTTACTATACAACAAGCATTTGGCAATTGAGATAGATGAGCCTGCCTGGATGCTCCTCCTGGGACATACTTGTTCTCCCTGAAACAGCAGCACCAACGTCAATGGCATGCTGTTGTGCACTTTTTAGTGAGCTGTCTGGAACCCTGACAGTGGACAGGAACTCTTCATTTGCTGTTAGTGGCCACTCCGTAGCAGGACCCCCAGTACTCATCCATTCATGGGCCGCTGCAGCTGATCTCCTCCATGCAGATGAAATCATGTCAGTGGCCCTATGGCCTACCTGAACATATATCCTGCTCTGGTCACCTACTGTATTCACATTAGCAACTATCAGCAACTATCTGCTGCCAAATTTGAATACTGCCTGACATATCTCCATGTCCCCTCATTCTCAGAGTCACTGAAGGCGGAGGGTTCGGGAATTGGGACACCTGGATGCCATAGTCCTAGATGACCTAAAACACAACAGAAGGATAATATACATAAGTATCACATAACTAAAAGTCCTGTTTCTATATAACGCATAAAAAGTGACATTTCACTATTACCCACTGGAGAAACATAAAACAGTCAAGATATTCAAATAATAAAAAAAAGGAATTGTGTGGTTGTAACATATTATAATCACACACAAAACAAGGTTGGATCCAAAACAAGGAGAGTAACAACAGCAAAACTCTTGTTTGTGCCAAAACAGACATGCAACCTTGATGCCCCACCCCCACAAGAACAGGCAAATGACACATTTTGCTAACAAACCATCAGTGAAATGCTTAAAGTGCTATCAAACTGTCACTGACAAACGTGTACATATTTAACACAGAACATTCCCTTTTAAGCTATTGCCAGTCTTGTCTACCTGTGACCAGCACTTCCCTAGAGGTATGTAGAGTCCATCTTAGAAGGCTAACACCCCTGCGTCATTGGCAATATAGGGCATTTACATTTCACAGAAATAACAATAGAAGAGTTTACAGAAAAAGACATTTGTAACATTAGCACTTCTGATGACAATTAATAAGGCTGCGCATCTGAGAATGTGAAACGGACTGACAAACATGCCCATGCCATCAGTACACTTCTAAAAATATGCATACAGATAAAAGTAACATTTGCTAATATATATATATATATATATATATATATATATATATATATATATATAATAGATTTTTTTCTTAATGACATTTCTGTATATGCAGTATATAGCTGAAAAATGCAAGCATGCATTATCAAGGTCAGGAGCTTTCTGTGCAGATATATTTAAAAGTAATATCCTCTTCTGTGTTATCCAAATAAACATGTCTCCTCATCTGCAGGTTTCCTAGCTACACAGTTACCTTTTTATTGTGTGGATTCAGGTCTGTGAGCACATTGAATATGCAAAAGAGGTGTGAACTCATTAGAATTGTTGAATCCTAATTACATGTCTCAGTGTATCACAGGTAAACATAGTGCAGGCGCTCCTTCAGTTTTTGTTGATAATGGATTGGTAGGGAGAAAAAAAACACAACAGCAATTCAGATTGCCCTTCCTCCAGTGGCTGTATCAGCCAGGTTAGACTTACAAATTGTAGAAGTAATTCTATCAAGGTTTTAAACGTAAGTAAGCAGCACACATTTCACATTTTCCATTCAGTAACATCCAATCTCCCCTTCATTTGCTGACAACTATATATTATTGCCATTTACGATCCTCACACATTTTAAGGACAATGCTACAGAATGCCTTACAGACTGCATTTCTCAGATTACTACTCATTTAAGACAAGAATGAGCAACAAACAGAGAGAGAGAAGTCAGAGTCTCATTTTTTGCAAGCAATAGTCATAAATGGTTGTGCATTCACCCAGTACATAACATCTGAAATTAATGCATGTACAAAGAACTGCCATATATTTTGCTAGTACTGTGGATGATGTTGCAGTTGGTTGTATGCACAATGATTTCAGTTTTCTGATGCAAAGCTGTTACCCTTACTGCATTTTGAAGGTTCATTGGAGTGAGAGTTTAAATCTACACGTGTGCCTTACTGCATTTTGAAGGTTCATTGGAGTGAGAGTTTAAATCTACACTTGTGTAAAAATATTTCATGTGTATCAATAGATATTTTGTAGTATTTATTCCATAGATTTCTTAATTTCAACTAATTTTCCCTTTTTATTTTAAAAAATGCTAGTGTCTGCTCACTGTGTGGCTTACTGCAGGACATGTCTTATCTTATCATATTGCAATGTAACTGAATTAGGTTGGGTTTTATTCAGAATATCAAGCAACTCAAAGTTCCCAAATTCTGATGTTCTGCATATGCTTATGCCTAACTATGTGAGGATGTTATTCCTAGACTTCAGCTCTGCATTTAATATGGTGGTACCAATGCAGCTAATAGAAAAACTGGCACATTTAGAAATCAGTAAACATCTCTGTTACTAGATGCTGGACTTCCTGACTGAGAGACCACAGAGGGTGTGTTTGGGTAAGAACACATCAAAGTGCATCATGGTTAACACTGGGGTTTCTCAGGGAGTGTTTTCAGCCCACTGTTATTCATCATCCTGACCCACGACTGCTATGCTAAATACAAATCCAACCATATCATCAAGTTTGCTGATGATATCACAGTTGTGAGGGTCATCACAAAGGAAGATGAAAGGGCATACATAGAAGAGGTGGCAACTCTGATCAGTTGGTGCGAGGGGAACAACCTTGTCCTGAATGTAAGCAAGACCAAAGAGATTATCATCGACTTCAGGAAAAGAACAAACCACCTAGTGCTCAGGATCAATGGTGAAAGTTTGGAAAGGGTTAAGAGTATAAAATTCCTGGGTGCACACATATCAGAGAATCTCTTGTGGTCAGGAAACACCAGCCAACTGGTGAAGAAAGCACACCAAAGCCTCCACTTCTTAAGAAGGCTGAAAAAAGCCAAGCTTCCTCCTCATATTCTCTCCACTTTCTATAGAGGTGCAATAGAGAGCATCCTCACCTGCAGCTTCACGGTGTGGTTTGGAAGCTGCACAGTTACAGAAAGGAAGATTCTACAAAGAGTGGTGAGGTTATAGAGAAGGTAATGGGTTCCAGTCTTCCATCGATACAACATCTTTATTCTGAAAGAGGTTCCAAAAGACCTACAAAATAATACAGGACAACACACATCCTGTGCATGGACTGTTTAAGCATCTGGCACCAGCAAGAAATATTGCAGCATCTGCTGCAGGACTAAGATTCAGTAACAGTTTCTACCCTACAGTGATTAAACTTCTGAACTCAGGCACTAGTCCCAGGGGTCTGGACACATAGTTAGTCAATTTTTATTTATTTGTGCAATATATATTTACATATATTCCAAGTAAATGCAATAGTTATTTATTATATCCATAGTCAGTATTATTTAACTCACGCAAGTGCAATATTAGACAAATAACATAGGCATTGTTCAATCTGTAGTATGTTTTGCATTACTTTAAATAGGGTAGTTAATTTAACTCGGGAGGGGGGTATTCTTTTCATATATGAGTGTTGGTAAATGTCTCTGCTCTTTCTCGCATGTATTCATAGTAGTACTGTATTTGTTAGTTATGTTTATCCCTTTACTTGTATGTGTTATTTCACTTTCTTTTGTAATCTCAGCAATTGAGCTGAAGGAAGAAATGTCATTAAGGCTACATGTGTGTAGTTTTAAATGACATTAAAGTTTATTTTTACTTTACTTTACCCTTTTATGTCATGTTCGGTTTATGGACACAACAGTTTTCAAAGGTTAATAGGTATATGTTTGTCTTTTCAGCTTTTTTCCAGTTAGGGGTCGCCATAGCGGAACACCGGTCCGCTAATGATTGTCAGTAGATTTTTATGGTGCCGAGTTGCCAGCCCGATGCCCGACCTTTAGCGAAGGCACACCCATTTACGCATGTCTTTCGGAGGCCACCGACCACGAGGAGGACATGCAGACTCCACACAGAAGGAACTCCAGCCGTGAATCAAACAGGAGAACCTCTTGCTGTGAGGCAACAACTCTACCGCTGTACCATCGCAGCGAACGGTTAATAGGTATATACTAGGCTAATAACAACTAGGTCCTTTATAAGTACAGCTGTGCAACCCAGGCCATTTGTGTCCCCATGTAACATGGGTATTTATTTGGAGAGGTATTTTACTTAGGAGATTGGCAAATGTTTATTGGGGGGGGTATGTTAGTTAGGGAATATTTACTCTTGGCCTCTGTCTATCAGATACATGAGGGCCAAAGCAGGGGTGAATTTTCAATTTCTCATTCATTCATTGTTTAATCATTTCATTCAACTGGACAGTGCAGTGGTGCAGCAGTTTGTGTTGTTACCTCACAGCAAGAAGTTCTCCCGTTCGAGTCTTGGCTGGGGTGCCTTCTATGTGGAGTCTGCATGTCCCTCTTGTGTTTGTGTGGGTTTCCTCTGGGCTTCCTCCCATATTACAAAGACGTGTCTGGAGCATTTCTCCCTGGGCCTCCACTGAAAATTGGCTTGTTCCAAGTCAAACTTTCCTGGTAAACAAATGTTAAATAAAAATAAATTAATCGGTCAAGGTTATAGTTGAAAAGTGTTAGGGATGGACTGCTTTACATGGATGGCGATCCTTGAATGGACAGCTGTATTTGCTTTAGTTTAGTCATATTGTTTTTCAATGCCTGCACTGTAAAATCCTCGTTGCTATACCTCTCTTTCTTTATCTTTTGAGAGACTTGTACAATATTTACTTAGACAAATATATTTGTAACATTACGTATACATAAACTCTGTGTGTGCCATGCCCACCATTTTCAGTGCGATAGATGCAAACACAGTACTTGCATAGTATAATTACAAAAAGCTGCATTATTTTACACATTGTCCTAAATACACTCCATACCTGAAAGTAGTACTTATTTATTTATTGACATTTATGGGAAAGTCCGAATTGATAATAAATACCCATTTTCAGTACAGGCCAGGGAAGAAAAGCTCCAGAGAGCTAGATAACATAAAATAAAACATCAGTATAGGTGTAATTTGAAAAAGCATATATGCATGCAATTTGACAGATGACTGCAAAAGATACAATCAAGCCAGGGGAGACAAAAGTACATTAAAAAAGTTATCTTATCTGTATCTGTACCAAATTTTCTCTCTCTCTATGTGTATATATATATATATATATATATATATATATATATATATATATATATATATATGTATATAACTGCACATATAGACAGCCTGAGGTCCTTTGTATGTTAGGATTCCATAAAATAATTGTTTTTTCCTTTTAAAGACCCTGTCTAAAAGCCATATTCAGTCTAGTAACATTTTAAATATGGAGTTACATAAGCTTGCTGTGAAAAATAAATCTCACTAGATAATAACAATCCTATACCTCCAGACTATTTATTGGTTCTTTTGCCTTGATATAGACTTCATTTAACTATCTTGTAATTTAAAAATAGACTGAGATATTGTGGTGATATAATGGGATGTGAGATTAATTATTAAACTCTGTGTCATAGATGGATAATTATTACATCAATCTGTATTACCACCAATTTAATGTGATTTATCTGTCTGTACTTTAATTATCACAACGTTAGATGAGATAGCAAACTTAAGAAAATTTAGTTCACTCACAAAGCCTGTTTATTGCAAGGGATTCTTAAGTTATATCTGTGCAATATGAAAGTGGCTTAACAGATAGAATGGATCTTTTATCCTTTGAACTCCAATGAAGGTATAGCACCACAGTTTGGGAGATTTGGTTAGCATTAAAGAGATTCATAAACAAGTTAAAATGAATAAGTGCATAATCAGATAGTAAACAGAGGGATGTGCTCTGTATGTAAAGAGAAGAATATCATAGATGCAGTACAGGTTTGCATAAACAATGCATTATCTACATGAAGAACATAATGCATGCCATGCTTTGATTACTATTAATTTTTCAAATGTCAGACTTTACACTTATTGTGTTATGGAGGCATTCATTAAATGCATTTGGTAATGAAACCGCAGTGGCATGCATAGCTGTTGGAGCCATTGTCTTTAGATGTGAAAGTACCCATACTAATATATGTGGTGGGGTAAGTTCATATCACAGGGGTGGTTAATGTGCATAGTACATATGTGTGGTGTATCTTTTGAATATACTAGACCACAGTATGAATGCTATGTACTCATATAGATGACCATTTATTGATTTTAAACCTGCTTGGAGGACTGGATCACAGCGACAGTTTTTTACTTGCCAGTAGCCTTGCTATTTCCCATAGTGAGCTGCATGTCTTGGCTGAATCAAAACCTCTTGCACCCTGCAGCGCTCACTGGCCAAGAAAGTGGAGATATAAGCAGAGAATAACCCACTATAATTTTGATAATAAGGAGATACTGTATAAAATTAAAGTTGACAAGGATATTATAATTGTCATAGTGTGTATGATCCCCCATAAAGGTACTTCAGGCATGCATGGACTTCCTATTTACCTGCAGATACTAAGGTATGTATAAGTCTCACTATATTTACCATGGGGACATCACAGACACAGACTATGGACATGCTGGGTATCTCAAAGGCTTTTGCCTCGAGGATAGTGCACAGTTATTGGATGTACTCTTGGCAGATATGAATCAGTACATCTATTTTCTGGGGCAATTTCAAGGCTGAGCCTTGACTATGCATACCTTTTAAGGGGTGGGATATTTCCCTGAGATACTTTCTACAATACATTTATCCCATGTTGCAATTAGGGCCTATTCTGGTTCTAAGGGACAGAGGTACCACAATAGAAAGGGCTGCCATTCCGTCAATTGCCAGATAGTGTGTGATGAAAGGGAATGCATTCCCTATGTCTTTTCCCAACATCCTGGCAGAGCACATGATTCTGATATCTGGAACATTAGCTCACTACTACTTCTTCCTGCTTAGTAGGATTCCCAGTGGTCAACATGCTCGTAAGTAAAAAATATTTTTCTCTTTTTTTCTATTTTATTTAAGTAGTTGTTTATGGTAAAATGTATTGCTGAATACTAAACCACTTTTTATTTGTTTTGCTTCCCCCACTTTTTCCTCTCTCTCTCTTTGTCTTTCAGGTGATGCTGGATGTCCATGACACCAATGTGAAATCTAAATGGGTCTTTCTCAGACCTGTATTGTCATCGAGAAGGTCTTTGTCATCCTAAAGAGTCATTTTATGTACCTGTATGAGTTTGAGGGTGTCCTTCAGTATGGGCCAGCTACTGCATGCAGGATGTTTACTGCATGTTACATTCAACACAACATGGTCAAACACTGGTCTGGTGGTGAAGTGACACATGCTGCCACTGCAATTCTTAGTCCCAGTTGAACTATGACTAATGGTGGTCAGGCAGCAGCTGTAGTAAGGGACCTATTGTGGCAGACTCATAGCATATGGATGTACAGGTAAACAGGTGGTGCCTAGTCATGAACAATGGACCATGACATTCATGTCAGTGTTTCCCATAAAAAACATTGCATTCATTGGTACCTGTGGGCTGTGCTGTGTTGTGCATGGTCTACTGTAACTGTTCATCTGATATTCCTTCTTATTTTCAAGTAGTTATTTTTTTATTCCAGAACAGTTAATCATATTTTTGCCTGTAAAAGGTCATGCCTGAGTGCTCATTGACAACTGATTAGTGATGTAAGGCATCATATAACTAATAATCGCACGTATAACTGCTTTTCACAATAAATTCTTGTCAGGGGGTGTGCATAACTATGCACATACTGAATGTAATGAAGAGGTAAAATTGGTAAAAAGTGTTAATTCAGTATGCATTCATACCTTCCATCTGAATGAAAATGTATCATTTTTTTTTAATATTATGCAGTGTTGTCTCAGTTTGACTTGTGTTGTCTGTTGAAGTATAGCATATCAGATTATTTTGTTTTGTCATACATAATAATTTGTGGCCACAGAGACAAAACCTATCATCATCTGTGCAGTGGTGAGGGTGAAGTGGCAGTAGTGTTTGTTTACATGGCAGGATACTCATTTTAATCTGTAATTTTCTTAGTGTTTCCCTGAAAACTCATGTATTATTACTTTTATGCTGTAGGTAACCGACATCTGTAACAATGTCAGTGCACACACCATTGATGATGTTAATCACTGCAATCTTATATTATGGCATATGGCTTTCTTTTCACAGTTTCATGTGTTTTTAAGCAGTACTATTACAGGAATGAAATGCATAGTGTCAAAAAGTGACCTAAGTCCTCCCTTTTTTGAATAACTTATTCCAGTTCAAGTGAAACATGGACCTGTGTTTGTAAAAGTTAAATTGTAAGTAACAGAAATGTCATACTTTGGATCATGGGATTATCTGAGATTACTAGGCTATTGACCCAGAGGCATTTTAAGCATGGCCATTTCATCCCGGTGTAATACTATTAAAATATATGTCAATACCCAAGATTGCATTTAGTGATAACTGCCCATGTCCTGGAGGGTTGTGGGCACTATGCTCGGTAAGAATTTATGGTGGCCCATCCACTCATCCAGGTTCCTCTTGAATAATGTCACAGAGGTGCTCTGTTTCACATAAACTGGTAGCCTGTTCCAAAGATGCAGCAGTCACTGGGAGATAAATCTGTCCCTCCAGCATGTCCTATTTAAGTCACAGGCCATATTTTGGTCCTTGAGAAGGGTAGCCCTAGTCCCGTTTGATTTACTGATATGCAGCAAGCTCATTAGGTTTGGGTCTTGGATTGCTCCATAGGCCAGGCATGTCTCCAATAAAAAGTCTATACAACAGGGACTATAGTGACAGGGACTTTAGTCGGTGTATGTAAGGCACATGCTGGAACCCCTTGATCTTCTTTGTTAGAAACCTTTGAAATCTTTCCAGTTGCTGCAGGTGCTGTGTACGGTACATGCCAAACAGGGTGTTATACTCAATTATGGCTCAGATTAGTGCCGAGTATAGAGGGCTATAACCTCTTTTTCTCTCAAGGTAATGCCTTTACTAATCAAGTGTGCTATGTAGAAAGCCTCCCTAACTACAGTACACACATGGTGGTTGAAGTTAAGGTTGCAGTCAACTAGTGATCCCAGGTCCCTTATCACTTCATGGGTACTTAGGTATTGTTCTTGATTTGCTAGTGTGAAGTGACATTGTTTGTGCTGAAGGGAATGATGATGCTTTT
Organism: Protopterus annectens; assembly: GCF_019279795.1. Classification (NCBI taxonomy): domain Eukaryota; kingdom Metazoa; phylum Chordata; order Ceratodontiformes; family Protopteridae; genus Protopterus; species Protopterus annectens. The sequence goes on from NC_056737.1 coordinate 1,283,346,520, forward strand.
CTTTGCATTCAGTTTGAGACCATGACTAATACATCAGCCATTGGTCTGCGTAAGACCCTCTTGGAGTGCACTGACATCATTTGAGGATTCAATGATTGCACCTAGTTTGCAGTTGTCTGCAAACTTGATCAGGTGCAACCCCTTAGGTTTGACCTGAACTTCTGAGAAGTATACACCAAACAGTAGGAGCCTAGTACTGACCCCTATGGCAACACACTGTTAACAGGTCTGCTGGTTCATGTGGAGTCACCCACTTTGATAGTGTGTGTCTGGTTAGTGAGCCAGTTGGCAGCCCATCTTACAACAAAGAGGTTTACATTCAGTTTGCTAAGTTTATTGACAATTCCTGAATGCGGGATTGTGTCAAAAGCCTTTGCCAAGTCAAGGTATGCTGTGTGCACAGATTTGCCCTCACTAGTACCAGATTTAAAAGGCATGCTCTGCCCTTGATGAAGCTACATCAGGTAGGATCCAGGGTTTGGAGGCCACCTATGTCTTTATTTATGAGGTCCATAATAATACATTCCATGGCCTTACAGATGAGACTGGTCAGGCTTATGCGTCTTTAATTCCCCAGGTCTTTTGCTAGGCCAACTTTAGGGAAGGTATTAACTTTTCTGTTCTGCATTCTGCAGGAACAAAGCCTGTGGTTAGGCTATGATTGAAAAGGGTACTTAATGGGGATGCTAGTTCATGTTTTAGCCTGTTTAGAAGATAGCCTGGGATGTCATCTGGTCCTGCAGAGGCTATGTTTTTTGCCTTGGACAAGGCTTTGAGGATCTGCTTTTCAGATATGTAGGGTGGGGGGGGGGGGGGTTGGGGGAAGTTTGAAATAAGTTAGGAGGAGATAAGGGAGTAAAATGTTTGTCAAACCTATCAGCTAGCAGGTTTGCTATCTCTGTGGAGTCAGTGTTTGCGATACCATTGGTCACTAGTTCTGCACATGCTTGGGTCCTACCTTTTAGGCTACATATGTAGCTGTAAAAGGCCTTATGGTTATCCATGGCTGTACTTACTAAGTTTCTCTCAAAGAAGCCCTTAGAGGATTTTGACAAGTTTTCTTAGTCTCCTGTTGAGGCTGAGGAGGGTGCTTTTCCATTGTTGGATGGTTCCCTTTGTTTTCTTGGACAGCAACGTTTTGCATTTATTGTAAAGTCTGTTGATGCTAGATGTCCACCATGGCAGCTTGTTTTTATTTGGGAGTCTAGCTTTGATTCTTTCTGGTACAGCTGAGTTTATACACTTGTGCAAGTGATTGTACAGAGCTTTAATGTAAGCTTTGGTGTAGTTACCACTTCCAGCTTGGGGTGGGGCTTGGAATGCCTTTATATCTTCACCTAGGAGGGTATAGTTTGCCTGATGTTTTTTAGTCTGATTCCACTGTTTGTGAGTTCTGCTGTTAGTGCCAGCTCAAAGGTGACTGTTTTGAGGTCAGATTAAACTAATATGTGTCTGACAGTTGCGGCAGTGCATCAGTTTGACATGTTAGTGAGGACCAGATCTAGAATATTTGTTCCACTTGTCAGGCTATGAACAATTCATTCCAAGGCATTTAAATTAACAAAGTCAAGGAACTTTTGTGCTGGTGAGTTGGAGCTAGTGTAGGTTTCCCATTTGATGGTAGTATAATTGAAATCCCCCATAACCAGAATGTTTGGCAAAATTTGGATTGTCTCCAGTTTGGTTAAGTAGGCTTTGTGAGCATCATTACCCATGGAGGGGGGATCTATAATTGGCTATGACTTGAACGGGGATCTTACCTACTGTAATCTGGAGTTGGAATAACTCCATAGAGTTGTCCAGTCTAACTAGACAGGAGGTGAACTTACCTCTAATATACATAGAACCACTGTGTCCTTTGGTTTTCACACATTTGTTTTGCGGTTAAAAGGTGCAGAAGGCATTGTAGCCTTGCCAGGCCAGGGTACTCTCTGAGGCCTTGAACCAAGTTTCTATGACTGCACAGACATCTATATCGTCTAGTGATAGAAATGTTTCCAGGGAGTTCAGTTTTTGGTTTAAGATCTTAGTATTTAGCAGTGTGACCCTTATTTTGTTCTGGCTGGCTAATTTCACATTGGTAATGCTGTTTTTTTTATCTTGCCAAAAAAAGGCACTATGGGGGTGGGAAGTGCCTTTGCCAGCAGCCAAAAGCCTAGAGGCACCAGGTACAAACCGTCTCTGGCAAAGCATCCAGGTTTGTCAACCATGGCTTCCCAGGCTGACAGGAACTGAATCCCCTGTGAATGACACCAAAAACTAAGTAAGTTATTGAAATCAATAATTTTTTATTTATACTGTGGCATCATTCGAGGTGAGGGTAGTATGCTTCTCAAGGCTAGGGACATACCTTCCTAGAACACATACTCAGAGAGCTCACCTATGTCTGTCTTCATATAGTCCAGTGAGGTATGTCTTAGGTCATTCATTCCGACATGAACTATGACAGAGTCATAATGGTACTGGTGCCTCTAGGCTTTTGGCTGCTGGCAAAGGCCCTTTTTTATGTAGTGGTTGGGAGGGTGGACAGATGGTTAAGGTGTTTGTCTTATAAACACAAGGTGCAGGGTTCGAGTCTCACAAGGGATAATTGGCTAGGCTTAAAATGGCTCACAAGGGCAGTTAGCTTAGTACGAACCTATGAACTGTTTATTGCTGAAAGACCTGAGTGCAGGCATGATCTGAAAAATCCTGCCACCGGACAGGCAACTGACCATGACTTTCTCCTTGTCAGACCTGGTGAGTGGGACATCTGTGTTTCTCACTATTGAGTCTTTAATTACAAGAACATTTAGTTTTTGAGTGTTTCCCATTAAGGGCTTGGTGGGTGAGACATTGGTATTGCTATGTGCCATGGGTGCTATGGGGACAGTGTTAATTGTAGCAGTCTTGTATTTTGGAGGTCTCTGGTGTTTAGGTAAGTTTTTCAAGAGAACCTCTGCATATATACATTTTTGTGTTTTATGTAGTGGTGGGTGAGTTGAGAACCTCTTCTGTGTTACTGTTTTGAGTGCAAGAGAGCATGGATTCAAGATTCTTGGTGTAGATACATCTCTCGCACTCTGTACTAGAGTGAGTTATTAATTGAGGGTTGTTGGTATACATGAGGCAATTGCTATACTGCCTGAAGAGACCCAAGTCAACAAGGTTGGCAGGAGAAACAAGGGTAGTCCACCTCTCCCTAATGCTAGGTTGAAGACTGTTGTCACTAGAGGTGGCTTTTTAGAATTGTTCAAAGAGGAGCTCAGTGGTTAGATATTTCTCACTTGGGTTTTATTTTATTTATTTATGTTGGTGGTTAATAAGTTACAGATCACCAGCAGTATTTTTTGACTGGGAAAGCACTAATGGTGAGGGTTACACTAGTGTGCTACACTAGTATCTAAGGGAAAAATTGTTGAATTTAACTGTTTGGCTTTAGCACACAATTGTGCGGTAGTGCAAGATGCTGCACATCACTCAAACAAGCGGAAACTGCTCAAATGCAGGGCCTAAATACCAGAAGCTAAAAACTTGAAAGAAAACTTTAAAAAGATTCAAAAGGACCAATGAGGATGCTAATTCCAAGCCCTAGACCGACCTCCCTTTACCAGACAGGGTCCAGTCAACACAATCCTCTCACTAAAGTGCAGATAGGTCCCTTCCAATCCAAGATGGCCTACAAAATGTGCTCAGAACAAGCAACCACTACAAACAAATCCAGATGTAGCAAGCCCGTATCTGGACTATGATACAGCTACTAGCTACCCTAATTTTAGCAGAAAACACTAGAGAATGTTTAACACAGCAGAAAAAATAGCAGTGAGACACTAAAAATGTTTTAAACAGCAGAAAATCAGCAAGGAGGCTCTAAAGAATATTTCAAACAGCTAACAGATCAATTATTTAAATATTGCTTAGCGGGAAAACCAAAACAAGCAGAACAGATACCTTTGAAAGGTTTACCATTGTTTCTTTGAATGGAAAAACATTTTCCGTTCGGAAAAATGAATAGTAATACCGAAATGAAAAAAAAATAATGGTGACAATGTTGAACCAAATGTTCAATGCATTTGACTTGACATTGTTGTCAAAACCACCACATGACAGCCGTATAGGAGCTGATGTAAATCAGACTCCTATACAACAAATCATGTTTTTGCAGGGGGGCAAGGCCCCCTGCACCCCCCACACCCCCCTACTTATATATTCTAACTTCGAGATCACACTACAGTGGAGATGTGGATGAATTTCCACTCCCCACTGTATCACAGTCTCCATGCAGATAGTCGACTTACTCTTATGCAAATGTAGTAGTGCATTCGCATAAGTGTAGTCGACTATCTGGTTCACAGATATTTGTGCACTCGACATTCTGATGTTTGGTACATTGCAGCCGACAGAATGTCGTTCACATAAACGTATGTAACCCCCTTTGAAACATTGAAAAATACCAGTAAATATTTAACAAACAGTGAAAATAGCAGAAAAGCTTGGTAAACAGTGAAAACAGCAATAACACTCAATTTAACAGGTGCAGCAATGCAGACAGTTGCATTACAACAGTGTAGTTTAGTACACAATATATAAATATGGTCTAAAAGTAGGTGGCAGAGAATAAAAAACTGCAGTAAATATTATAAATAAGCAAAAAAAAAAAACAGGCAACATTTGTTTTTTTGGAAGCTCAGAAGCCTCTAGCCATCTGGTATCTTAGCTCAGAGTTGTGGCTGGTAGCCCACTTCAGTTCAACTTGGTATAAACAAGTAGAAACCTACTGAAATGCAGGGCCTAAATACCAGAAGCTAAGCACTTAGAAAAAACTTTAAAAAATTTCAAAGAATCACAAAGTATGCTTTTTCCAAGCCCTAGACTAACCTCCCTTTACCAGACAGGGTCCAATCAACAAAATCCTCCCAATAAAGTGCAGATAGACCCCTTCCAATCCAAGATGGCCTGGAAAACGTGCTCAGAACAAACAACCACTACAAACAAACCCAGATTCAGTAAGCTTGTATCACAGTAGGTTAATATAAAATGTGTCATAGTCATCTCTTAAAGATAGGGTAGGTGATGGTGCAAGTGATTTTGAGAAGGGCTGTCATGAGAGCTGGATAGTGATTTGGTCCGATGTCATGCTACAGGACCATGACCAGAACCTTGAATGAAAGGTTCTGCTATGTGCAGATGAACACTGACAAGGCTTGCACAAAATCTGTTGTGCTTGTTCTCCCGACTAATTAAGGTACTTTCTTGAGAGGTACTTGTACTCTCATGTGATCTGTCCCCATGTGTCTGAATAGTACCTTGTCCTCTTCCCCTTCCAAGACTGACTCCTATTTGAGTCTGTTAAGTCCTAACTAGTGCACGAATGGAGTCAGCTATGGATGTTTGTGTGCCACCATACTATGTGATCATGACATTATCCCTACACTCTGCCACTTTTGTGTAGAGCTGAAAACCCTGACATATGCCTTGGGAAACATTGACCATTTCCAGATGACTCTGTAGCAATGCTATGAGCCCTAACAATCTCAAAGCACAATGCTTTATGTGTTTCCAAATGTAGCTGTGACAAATTCCTGTGCCCGGCTCCCCTCTATAATGGTGTCACTGTGGACACTGTTACCTCTGAATAACTGCCGGAATCCTGAAAGTATTCATCTTTGTTTAGAGATACTGGTGTATGGGTTTTCTTCCTCTATGAGTTTGAGTGTAATTATCAGCGTGTGCTTAAATTTGTGATGCACGGCCACTACCTGCAAAGTTACTAACATGGTGTGGGGTGTGAGATCCTGCCATTAAATTTGGAGACTGAGTGCCACTTTCTTTAGGCTGCCTCATAAATATAACTATGTTATCATCATCATCACCATCTTCAACAGCCATTCTGTTGCTGATATCCTCCAAATGTATTGTTTTAGTGGAACTTTGTGTTTCTGCAGCTGCCCTTGTAAAAAAATGATTTGAAAAATTAGTAATGCAGAAATAGCATAAACTACTGTATGCTTATTAAGGAGGTTTGGAAAGACGTTCCATGCACACTAGCTTCATTGTCATTCTGTGTAGATGTGAAAGGTTGGCCTGTTAATAATAATTGTCATTTGTTTAATGTAATGATTCCAGGTCAGCATTAAGTTCTCTATATAAAAATATGCTACTGTTTTAAAACCAACCTTTCTGAGTTGAAGAGCACAGCTGTTGCAGATTATGTTACTAGCTAGTATCCACACCACCTCGGATTATTCCAGTGCCATCATCTTATATGTCACAGTCATGCACATGGATGGAGAGCAGGTATTCCGCATCTGGTGTTAAAGGGATAATAGTTGGAGCCCCCCCCCCCCAATACTGGTAAGGGCAATTGCATTCTGCTTCACCTTACTTCTTAGACATCCTGTCATATCATTTGGCCTCTTATTGCACTGTGTTAACATGTGGTTTCTTCCACTGACTGAAATAATGTCCATTACAACTTGATTTCAGGTATTTGCCCTCTCAGCTTGTCCTGGTCCCCTTTACCAAACAGATATTTGCCATATGTCCTAAGGGCTGCCATGAGAATGCAGTTTTCCCAATGGCAGAAGTTGTAATTTCTCTGTCTTGTTCCCTTGTTCTGCATCATTTTTGCACATAAATGTATTCCACAGTCATACTCAAAAAACATTTGATGTAATCATCAGTCAAACAACACAACAATGAAAGCATGCCTTCCATCCTTATAAAAAGGTAGGTGACACAAACCTCATAATATATACAATGTAAAATCTCAGTCCAGCTAGGTAAACTTGTGCCGTAGTAATGTCTACAGTATCATAAATGCATTCACAGCAGTAAAGCAATTACTTGTTAACAGACTCATCCTTCCCTTAGCCACAACCACTTTCTTGTATTAGTAAGCAGTAATACTGTCACTTTTCATTCATCAGCGACACTCAGAAATCTTCAAGTAAAGACACATTGTTGAGCCAACAAAGCATCCTTATCACTTCAGTACTTCAGAATTAAATCACTGCATTTCTACCATGTATGCACAATCATTAATAATACCAAAGTAAAGGATTTTCTCAGTATTTCTACTGCCTGCTGTAATGATTTTCCATTTACAAATGTCAGATTTACAGTATTCCCTAAAGCCTTTGTACTATGCCCATCATATATTAAAACAAAATATTTCTTGTAGTTAACTCACTAATTTTACATAATTTTGAAGTGTTTCATATTAATTTACAATATTTCTATTTTTCTCACTTTAACAAGTCTGCAGTTTCCTAAATCATTTGCTCTCTAACTTGAGCAATCGCAAGTTATTCTGAGGTGTTAAACTTTTTTACATAAATTCAGGTTAATTTATGCCTTTTTTAGGCAAATTAGGCCCTTTTACATTTAGCAGTATAGATCACAGTAATATATGAATCTGTATGACCACTTATCTGGTAATTCCGTTTTGGCCACTCATGAAAGTGACCTCAGATTCATGCAAACCCACTGTGGACAACAGTAGTGTCTGTAGCAGTCCTTATCAGTCCCCAGCATGCTGTGGGAATGCCTGGATAACCTCAGTTCTGCTTATGTGAGTTTTTGCAACCATGAAGTCTAATCTCAGTCCATCTTACATCGTCTGGCACACCTTGTCACCTAAAAGCGCTCATCATTTACAAGAGTTGGTGCTCGCACATACAGGAATGTGTATCTCTGCAAAAATCTCCCCGTCAAAAAAATAATAATACTGCTCTATACTGCATGATGCATGTATGAATGACATTCAAATATAATACTTCAACAAGGCAGCTAAGGAAATGCACAGCAAAAGCAGAACTTGAAAATAATATATATGAAATGAAATATTGCATATTGACCTTTATCCACCATATAAATGAAATGTGAATGTATCCCTTAAAAAATAAACATATAGGTGACATAGCATTTTGGTAAAACCAAGCTTGCCAGTAATAACACTACCTGTCCTAATGCCCCTCTTGGTTACCTGTGTTTGATTAAGGTGATGTCACACCCTATAGGCAGTGCTTCTAAATCTGTGAACCACAACCCTGCTCATACTTTCTTCATCCTAGTTCTGGTACTTTGAATGATGCTAGAACCTGTAAAGTTATGAAGCCATGCTCTGAGCTGTTCAGATGAGGAGGCCAAGATTATGGTGTACCTTCTTAGTGAGTTGAACCAGGATAAGATCCAAACGTGCATAAGGGGGAGTGAGTGGGAGAAGATAGACATCTAGCAGGAGCTGGGTGAGCACTTGTCATCCCTGACAGAAATCACACACTCAGGCTAACAATGTCATCACAGGTATGATTACCTACAGAAGTGTAGGCCTGGCCAACTAGCTGAGTGGGTTGACCAAGTTGCAGCAAGAAAGCCAGAGTTCTATAGTAAGCATGACTCTATTTTTTTTTTTTGGTGATATTATAGACTGCAGTGGTGCAACTGTAAGCATTATCGCCTCACAGCAAGAGATTCACAGCTGGAGCGCATTCTGTGCAGAATCTGCATGTCTTCCCTGCTGTTGAGTGAATTTAAAGACATGCAGGTAGGTGTGTGGATGTGTGGGTGTGCCTTCTTTGAAGGTTGAGCCCCGGGCTCGCAACTCAACACCGTAAAAATTCACTGCCAATCATTGGCAGACCAGAATTCTGCTGTGGCGACCCCTAACTGGGAAAAGATGAAAGACAGTATTAAAGGTTAAAAAAAACATTAAGAATGTTACATAACTGAAGTTATTTGCCAGAAGAAATTTGTGTCACTACAAATATGTATCTATAATGTTATTATAATGTCTGGCACCAAAACCATAGTCTGAGACTAATTGCTAAAAAATGCATAATCACACCTTTCAGTAAATCAGATATTCCTCAAATAGTAATATTGATAGCACCCCCCTAAAATTAGACCCAGTGATGAAGGATCTAGGAACATAGCTAGGTAGTAATCTGTAGGCCATCATACCTGTGATGGCATCTTTAGCCTAAGATACAGTAGTGAGGAAATCCTTTTGTGTGGCTCAATTTATAAATAAAGGCATGGCTTCAAGGTCGAATGAAGTCATAGTGCCAGTTTACTCACTCGGCATCAGACCCAGAATCGAGTACAATGCTGCCTTCTGCATGTACCTAAACACTTCACTTTGAATGGCCCCTGAGGTTTCTCACTAATAAAATACAAAGTGTAAGACACATATTTTATGAAGACTGACTAAAGGCCCTATCCCTTTAATCTGGCTCATATTGTTTATTCAGAGTAGATTTATGGCTAACCTACAAGGCATTCTCTGATCCAACCCTGATGAAAATTTTACATATTCACAAGAAAAATTTTACAAGGGTTATACATTCCTTGGCCCCAAACCTTATTTGTGACTCAAACAGAACTTGCTGGAGAAAGAGATTCATATCCCAAAGGCTACCTTGTCTATGGAATAATGTTCTCATCTTCATGAAACAAAGCACATCTCTCACTGTCTTCAAAAAGACTTTGGATAAATGGATGAGGAATGGTAAATTCACTCCTAGGGGACTGCCTATGACCCTTATGGACAGAGGCAGTCTGTAAAATTACTCAGGGCTCCAACATCCAAAGACCCAATACCCTGATACTACCCCATCCCATATCTGGGAAATTAAGATATAATATTGTCATATTCTGTGTATTAGTGGCTAGACTTGTAAAGGCTCTTGTGCTATTTGCCTAGTAATAATCTGTGAACTTATGAACCTATAATGAAAAAGAAAGCATAAACATATATCTACACAGACCTGCATCTGTATACAAATGTATACAAATATATGCAATGTTTGGGATAACATAATTGCATAAATACAAATGTAACATATGCATGAGTAAAAAAATACATATAAGTCTGCATATATATTAATGTAAATTACAGATATGCATCTGCATGAGTAGACTTTCAACTATTTTTTCATATAAAGAAACATATGTATTTATTAGGTTCATTAAAGGTTTATAGTGCCTGTATTTGAACTGTATCTTACTGAAATTGGTACACCTTGTTTGCTGTAGCATAGACTAGATCCAGGCCACTAGCGATATCTGCATTTTTACTGTACTTTTTTCCTTGTTTCACTTGAAAAGAAAGTTACTGTTTATTGTCTTTTTGCATTTAAGTTACCTGTAACACATTGCTTGGGTTACCTGGCACTTCACTCTAAAGCAATTATATAGTCAGGCACTAAAAAAAAAAAACTCACACCCCTCCTCCCCCACTGGCCCTGTTTTCAATTATTAAGGATTTCCATTTATTATTATTCTAGCATGTCCAAAGGTCAGTTGTCAATCTCCTCCCCTCCAGCTGGTGAATCTTCTCTTGAGGCAATGTTACAGTCCTCTCATGTACACACAACCCTCTCTCCTCCTCCCAACAAATTCCAACACATGTACAGAGATGCAACAACCATATAGCCAAACTGGGAAGCTCTCAACTCAGTCTCACACTGTAATTAGAGGGAAACCATGGAGAAGGAAACCACTCACTCCACATAGACCCCTGACCTTGAGTAGCATCTTACCTCACCCAGAATGATGCCACACTATGAGACAGAGATGATCATTTCACAAATTGGCTAAGTACTACTGGTCATTCATTCAAATCCAATGCCTGTCAGCTTGGGATGATGATATACAAGCCATGATGCATAAGAAACTAAGAGTAATGCTACTCACACCCGAAAGTCTAAACCTCAAGATGCCTTGACTAAACTCTCCTTAGCATGGAGAACATCGATATGAGTGCAGTAACAGAAACCAAGGGCCCACACCTCCAGGTTGGTGGCAAGCATGAAGCATCAAGAGACTATCCATGTGTGCAACTAACAGTGGGTAAACCAGGCCCAAGTGAGTAGCCTGCTAGACCACCCTCCCACCCAGGAACCAGGAACTTCACTCCTGGAACACTGCATTACTCTAGCTCCAACACCCCCCAAAGGTTCCTAGAAGAATTTAACTCAACAAATATGCTATGACACAACTTGTTACCACTCCCACAGGAAAACAGAACCTGGGTGGTAATTCCCCAGATATGCTCAGAAATTAGTCAAAATGAAAAAATACAATAACCCACAGACATTGCCAACATCCTGCCTGACAGGGTTCGTCAAGACCTCGCCTTTGATATACAATACCCCACTGGCCGGTATCACTTTGTGTGTCACTGTAGACAAGAGGCACAGCATACTACCTCGAAAAAGGGCATAGCAAAATAAATTTAAAATGGGTGGCGAAAGCCAAACACATTCTAGCTAGGCTTATAAATATTGGTAAGGACTAGGCATTCAGTCTACAGGCCATTTTAAGCCTTACCAAAAAAACCTTATTCAAAATTTCTCACTAGTCTCAAGGACGGAAAGACAAAATAGACTGGGACAGTACCTGAAGCTACCCATCCAATTACCTTTGTTTACCTTGAAAGTGGTAAGGGTGCTACTCTGCTTGACATGTAGTTGAAGTTTCTTCCAGATGTGGAGGATATATTGAGATATGAATGTGTCAAGCCAGCATGTCTTATCTGCTTATGAAGGTTTAGTTGCTTTAATCGTGTATTTGACATACTGTTAGCTCTGTGAAGGAATAGGATGTCAAATAGGTTTGGATCTTTCATGGCCTGAAAAACTAGACATAGATCTCCATGAAGAAGTATGTCAGAGACTGCATACTGAGAAAGGGCTGACATCCTGATAACTAAGATTTTTGAGGCTATGAGCTTTTTAATTTTGAATCTCTGAGGTCTTTCAAATTGTGTGGTGTGTTTGGATAAATTCATAACTTGCTATGTTTAGATAAATTTACAAACAAACAAAAATATTGGCATTGACAAATAATTTAATTTATAGCATTAATTACCTTAGTAGTTAATGTAAAACAAATACTTTTTTAAAGAAAATATTTTGTTTGTGTAGATCAATAAACATTTATTAATATAATAATTATATAAACAGTAATTTTTTCTACAATGCTAACTGTATGTACAAAATGCTGAACTCTCAGTCAGACACCACACCCTAGCAGGGCTGGATTAACCATTAAGTAAAATAAGCACGCGCTTAGGGCATCAAGGGAAGGGGAGGGGGCACCACAGAAATTTTCCATTGCCAGATTTACCATGGATCATATGGTGAAAAACTACAAATTATGCAGCTGAACCAGGTTCCACAAAAAAGGGCTCACACAATAAATGAAAAAATTAAATTATATACGTATATGTATCTATCTATCTATCTATATATATATATATATATATATATATATATATATATATACAGTATAAATATATATATATATATATATATATATATATATATATATATATATATATATATATATATATATATACAATAATAAAAATAATAATGAAATACTATTAATAGAGGTTAACGATATATATTAATCTTGGAAAACAAACACAATTAGAATCTGGTAACTGCCACATGATCCACCGAACCTCACGTGATCATTCTTGTCTTGGTCATATCGACTGTCCTGTTCAGTCATCCACTGAGAGTGAGAGCAGTGCAGCATTGCCAGATGTATGATAATTATCATTCATGTTGATAATTTTCTTGCATGTGGGATGCCCATGCACTGGTCCAGTAATCAAGGAGCCTCAATCCTCACCACTAGCACCAGTGAGGGGCATCCACATTGGGAGGATAACAAGCACACACACAGTAAAGTACAATTTCCCTTAAGAGCACACAGAGATCACAGTCAGTCTGGGGCTAGTTTCTCCCTTTCTCTCCAAATCCCCAATAAGACTCCCCACTGGCACAGCTATAGGGTTCAGATTTCAGCCTAGTGGTCAAGCCAAAACCGCCAGCACCCTCTCTGTTCAACCAGTGCTTTGTGTCCCTGCCCAAGTAGCTGGCACACACACACACACACACACACACACACACACACACACACACACACACACACACACACACACACACACAAACTTTGATATATGAATTATATACAAACACACAGAGACTCCTGGGGAAGGCTGACACAGGTTCTCTGGCTATGCCCCCTTTCAGTACCAACTGCCACCAACCACTACCAGCTACTATTAAGGCTCTTACAAAAGGGTGTCCAATTTTGCTGTGCAATATTATTATTATCCAATCAGTAAGTGTGAAAAACAGCAAGGCTATTGAAGTGGCTTTGTACAGTATCACCAAATACCTGCAAATATGTATATGACCACTCCTCTCCACCACAATGAAATACAACGACAATACCCAATGGACCAAGCAAAGGCAAAGGCATATACAAAACTTTTATTTCACTCTCTAGCGCTTCGGTGCAACCACCTTCCAGGAGTAACAAACAACATTTAACACTCTTCATGCATTTAGATACAAAAAAACTTCTTCAATTAACTTTCAATTAAAAATCAATTACACCAATTAAAAAATACTTTTCCATATTAAAGCAAAGATTTCCAATTTAAATCATTGTTAAGGCAATTTGGCACAAGTGTTTTATACTTTAAAATATAAATACTTTCCTTATAACATAATTTATGCTTTAATATATTTTCATCTTCATAAAACCACTTAACAGTTTCTAAAATTGTTCCTTTCAACTTTGTTGCATCACTTCCATGAAACATTTTAAAATGTGCTGCTATTATTTTATCTTCTTTTTTATTCTTAAGATCTCTAACATGTTCTGTAAATCTGACATGAAATTCCCTCTTAGTTTCCCCTATATAAAACAATTCACATGGGCATTTTAATGCATAAATCACCCCTTTACTTCTACATGTAAAGACATCCTTGGGCTTACATTTAATACCATTGATGCTATCAAAAGTTTTAACCACATTAGCACAAATACTGCATTTATTACAGCACAATGTCCCCTTCATATTCAAAGTGTTTGGAATACTAATCACCGGTGGATACATGCAAGTAGTCTGGAGCTTAAATTATCTCTACACAAAACAACCACAGTTGAAAGGTTTTTAAAATATTTAATAATAAATAATAAAAAAGCATACAACAATACTTGTTAGCTCAACACAATGACATTACAGAGTTCGGAAATCGCAGGAAATACTTTATAACAATATTGTAGGATAGTCTGACATAAATATAGAAAACAGCTAGACTAATCTGGCTATATTCCTGTCTCTCTCTAAGAGAAATCAATGTTCTAAATACTACTTACATACAGAGCAAGCAAGTGCTGGTGAGTGGATGTTATTACTAGATCCAAGACAAGATACACAATGCTGTTCCTTCTTTTCGAGATAGCCCTTAAATTGATAATACACAGTACTGCTGAGTCATTTCAGATTACATCATTCCTGACACCTCTACTGAAGTTTCCCAGGCTCACAGAACTCAAAATTTAACATATCTTTGTAATCTTGCACTGCCAGGAAGCTACAGCAATAAAGGACACTTTACATGTAAAATCTAGTAATTATCTCTATCTTAAAACAACAGAAAGAATTTCTTAGCCTAGACAGCCTGTCTCTGAGCTTGAGATCAAACACAGTTGTAAAATTCTTTACTTAACAACTTTTTTCCAGCAGGGTGCACCGTGGTTACATTTTTGAAGCAAAGTACAACATATAGTTTAATCATAACATATAGTTGTCTTTACATTTGTAAAAACAAGCCTGTGGATTATATTAATATTTACAATGACATAGAATTATCCTCAAAATTCTATCTAGCTGTGCTGGCAGCCCCTCAGTTTTTCACAGCATGTACAATAATACATAGCATACCATTAGTATATGCATTTTGTACAATAATTTGAAAACATTTTAATTTTGTACAATAAATTTATATGAAAATAATATAAATATTTTTAATGCCATGTGTTTTGGATTTACACACAGAGATTACCCTTACTAATATATACGCATGCTCACTCAGCATCCGGCGTACCAACAACCCAGTGCTAACATTGTAACTTTGTAAATAAGCTGATTCATTCTTTTCTGTTTCTCCTTTTAAATTTCATGATACTGACAATAAATAATGTAATTAATATTTCATAATTTTGTGGACTTGTAGTGCTTATGAAATGTTGTGAATCCCAAGAAAATGTTCGAACACTGTATAGTGCTACTTTTGACTATGCATGTATTTTCTGATTTTTGTTTGTCACATGGTGGTGGACTGGTGGTAATAAATGAGTTTGTATTTCATTACATCAATTTAGGTGGTGCTGGTGATGTCTCCGTGTGCAGTTTTTGTACATGGTGCTATGGTGATGGTGGTGAGGACAGCATGAGTGTTATTTTCCTCACGTGGTGGTGGTGGTAGTAACTAAGCTTATTTCATTATGTGACACAAGGCGGCCTGTGTTCATGCCCTTCTAATCAGGTTTAGGTCTTGATGACACTACTAATTTATATCACACTCCCAGAATCTCTACTTTTCAGTCTACAAATTCTGAGACAAATTTGTCTACATTAATTAAAGCATGAAAGTACAAGATTCAGATGTAAGCTAGTAATTAAATTGTTCATATGGTTCCATCTGTGATAAGTG
This sequence comes from Protopterus annectens, assembly GCF_019279795.1. Taxonomy (NCBI): domain Eukaryota; kingdom Metazoa; phylum Chordata; order Ceratodontiformes; family Protopteridae; genus Protopterus; species Protopterus annectens. The sequence continues at coordinate 1,283,362,026 of NC_056737.1, forward strand.
TAAAGATTGCCACATAATATACAAACAAAATATTCTTTTCATTTCTGTATTTTACAGACCCCAAGAACCAAGATGAAATGTTTTCAGTCATGTGGTGCAAAAAAAGCACAAACTATCAAAAAAGAAACAAGAGAAGACTGGATTTAGTGTCTAAGACTGCAAAGCTGACTGATTTCTTCACACAAGTTCCACAACATGATATACTGATTCCTGATCAAAACTAATCTCTGTCATCAGAAGTGGACAAAAATACCTCTTTGATCACTTCAGAATCAAAATATGATGATGTTGGAATCACCAAGGTGTCACAGGCAGGTTCATCTAGCAATGGCTCACTACTGATTTCATTTTTCTGGTAAATTCTCTTGATTAATATCTCTACTGCAAATGTTCATTCAAGTTGCTTTACAAGACATTCTAGGGTTGAAATAACTGATGTTAATTAATATTTATTATACAATGACCCCCCCATTAATATTCCAAAATGTGCACGCTGATTGGTTAGCATGCACATTGTAAATCAGACTTATACTAATGGAAAAAGGTCCAGTCGCCCGGACTTTTTCCATTAGTATAAGTCTTTTTTTACAGCAACTGAGAACGCAAGATCTCCATTGCTTTTTACACACTGTCTCGCTATGTTAAAGGAGTTTAACATAGCAAGACAGCTTTAAAAAAAGCAACGGAGATTCTCTGTTGCTTTTTTTAAAGCTGTCTCGCTATGTTAAACTCCTTTAACATAGCGAGACACTTTGTAAGAAGCAACAGAGATCTTGCTTTCTCCATTGCTTTTTTTAAAGCTGTCCCGCTATGTTAAACTCTTATAACATAGCGAGACACTTCGTAAAAAGCAACGGAGATCTTGCTTTCTCCGTTGCTTTTTTTAAAGCTGTCTCGCTATGTTAAACTCCTTTAGCATAGCTAGACACTTTGTAAGAAGCAACAGAGATCTTGATTTCTCCATTGCTTCCACCCACAGCTCTGATGTACTGAGTAAGCATACGCATGCACAGTACATCAGAACTGCAGCAGAATACCAGACAGCTGCGGAAGGGCAGCAAGGAGGCATTATACAATGCCATTATTTAAGAAAAATATATATTTTTTCTTAAATAATGTCATTGTATAATAGCAATAACCCACTTCTGGGTGTGGGTATTGCTGGATTTACCCATGGTTGTCTTTGTTTGGCCACCGGCCGCCTCATGACCAAACCACACCAACCATGGGTAAATCCAGCATTACCCATACCCATGCGTGGGTTATTGCTATAGTGGACCATGATGATGGTGGTGAAATGATTCAGTCTGCAAAGAATGCAGTAAGTACAGTATAGCAAAATACCCAGGGTTGTGGCTTGATTTCTCTGCTGATAATGTAGCTTATTGGATTGCTTGTGGACCCAGTGACTGTCAACAACTCAATGGGCCATTTGACAAGTCTTAACAACATTTCAATAGTGGCAAACCGGCAAGATACTGTTCACAAAAACTTTTCATTGGGACAAAAGCCAATGGTGAAAAATGCAAGACAGAGTGGTTATTGTATTCACCATCAACGGGATCAGTTTACTGTTTTGCTTGTAAACTGTTTTCTCCTAAAACTTTCTCACATTTTGTTATAAGAAAAGGGTTCAGTGAGTGGTAAAATACTATTATAATTGATCATCATGAAAAAAGCACTACTAACCTATACTCTGTGCTAACATACTTAACTCACACTCGCAGATAAGGTGTGGAGTTGAGACAGCAACTGGAAAAACAAATTCAAGAAGAATGTGATTACTGAGTACGTCTTGAAGCATGTCATAGCTGTTATTCATACACTAGCTGAACATGGCTTGGCTTTTCAAGAAACAGAAGAAAGATTTGTATCAATGCAGAATGGGAACTTTTACAGCTGCTTGAGCTCATTAGCCAGTTTGATCCATTTCTAGCAGGTCACATTTCAATATATGGAAATTCTGCCAAAGGAAATCCTTCTTATCTGTCCAAAACCACCTTTGAGGAACTCATTCAGTTAGTGGCTCAAAAGGTCCACCTGTTCATTGCTGATGAAGTAAAAATTTTTGCTTATTTTAGTTTCCCAGTTGATTCAACACCAGATCTATCACATATGAATCACATAAGTGTTGTACTTAGGTGCTTAAAAGATGGACAGTCTATTGATCACTTTAACATTTCTAGAAATGAAAAGCCATACCGGTGAGGAAATGGCAAATCAGGTGTTAGAGTACTTATGTGAAGTTTGTAAGCTAAACTTTTCAAAATGTAGACATTAGTCTTACGACAAAGCTGCTAACATGTCTGGGCATTATTAGGGGATGCAGAAAAAAAGGTTAGAAACAAACACATTTACTATATATGTGCCCCGTGCAACCCATTCACTAAATCTGGTAGGATGAAGTGCTGTTAACTACTGTCAAGAGGCAGTTAATTTCTTCTCTACAGTGCAGTTGCTCTATACTTCTTTTTCAGCCTCAACCAGCAAATGGAAAATTCTTAAAGGTTGTATTGGAAATTAAAGCATCTTAAAATCCCTCTCTGATACCAGATGGGAGGCAAATGTTATGGCAAAAGAAGCAATTTTGAAAACTTTCCTTAAAATTTTAGAAGCATTAGAATGTATAGCTGAAGACCATTCACAAAAATGATAAACTAGGAGAGAAGTCAATAATATTCTAAATAAGATGCATAAGCTTGAATTCATTTTTATGTTGAAATTTTGGGATGAGATTTTGTAAAATGTTCATAGAGTAAGCCAAGTTCTACAGAATGAATATGTGAACTTAAAACCACGTGCAGATCTGTATTGATCATTAATTGACCACCTGTGCACTTCATGAGACGAATCTGAAAGATATGAAGCAGCTACAAAAAGTAAATTCTACTAGATGTTGATTACAGGGCAGCTCAAACTCACAAATGTATCAGAAAGAAGGTACCCAATGACAGAGATGCACCAGAAATACATCTGAATGCCAGAGAAAAATTTTCATCACCACTTTTTACTCAGTTGTTGACAAGCTTGAAACTGAGATGAGAAGAGGAGAGATGTACGAAGAAATAGCAGTGAGATTTTCTTTTCTAAGTGACGTGCCACATAATGTCACTTTATCATCTACTGAAATTTAAAGTTATTCTCAGTGTTGCCAAAAAATGATTGATACTTACCCAGAAGACTTGAACACTAATTTCACAGCTGAGCGTCTGCAGTTTCTCTCATATGTGTCATAGGTTCAGTGCAACAAAAAATGTAAAAAAAAATGATTCTTTCACAAACTTTATAAAATAATTGTAAGACAATATTGTGTGCCTTTCCAGATGTAGTCATTTGCTTTCATATATTTTTAATAGCAATGGTCACAAATTACTTAGTTCATTTTTTTCAGTTGAAGTATATTAAAAATCCCAGCAGAACAACTATGCAACAAAGGCAAGCCGGATGCCTTATCAGTACTAAGTATAGAAGCAGATGTGTTACGTAAGATTAGTTTTGAGGATCTCATCAAAGACTTTGCAATTAGAAAAAGTAGGAGACAACTTTTCAAATGTAAATAAAGTGGAAGTATACAAAATAAACATTATTTTCCATATTACCATAAGTTTCTTTACATTTTGAAAAAAAATATATTTCACGGTTTATTATTGTTTATACTTTGAATTAGGTATATGGGGCACTGAAAATGTTTAAGTTCTTAAGGCCTCTAAAGCTCTTAATCCAGCCCTGAACTCTAGTCAAATTGAAGGTTGAGGTAGGAAGTGGAGGGTGCAGTATCAAGTGAATGACCAGCATATAGTGAAGAAATGACCAGCTGTATTAATTTTGCATTACTTCTGTATGCATTTTTAAACCATCCCCTTATATACTTACAATTTTTAGGCACAAAACTATCAAAGCAAACATTATTGCATTGAAGTATATGTACAGCATCCATCTGTAACACAAATATTTTTGTTTTATTTACGACTGAATTGGAAGGAAAAGGTACTTCCTTGAAATGCAACATTTTTCTTTCTGTGTACAGTTTCTATCTGAACACAATTGACAGACTGTTACATGCAAACCACAACATTTTAAAAGAGAACCTATACTAAAATAGTATAGAAATTTTCCAAACAACACAACAGACAAGCTATGCACACATAAAAAAGTGTAACAAGTTATTTGTAACTTGTATTAAAGGAAAAAGTGGAGGGTGGCTGTGGTGGCGCAGCAGTTAGCATTGCTATCGCACAGCAAGAGGTTCTCCAGTTTGATCCTTGGCTGGGGTGCCTTCTTTGCAGAGTCTGCATGTCCTCCCTGTGGTTGTGTGGGTGTCCTCTGGGTGCTCTGGTTTCCTCCCACATTCCAAAGACATGCTGTAGGTGGATTGGACACTCTAAATTGGCCCTAGGTGTGAGTGCGTGCATGTGTGTGGGCTGGCAACTCGACACTGTAAAACTCTACTGCCAATCATGAGCAGATAGGTGATCTGCTGTGGTGACCCCTAACCAGGAAAAGCCGAAAGAAGAAGATTAAAGGAAAGAGTGGCACAGTATGAAAATTCATATATTAAGGAATATCTAAAGAAATGCATACGAAACAAGTACAGCAATGTTTGAAATGCCTTGCATACTAGTATTAGTTATATCAGTAATAGTTAATGAACAAAAGTGAAATACAGGTAAACAATAGTTTCTTCTCTATCTAGCCACCACTGAGATAGTTTACAACAAGAGCCAGCAAAGTAGGAGAACAAAGAGATTAGCTGAAGCCACTGGTAAGCATGAATAAAGTGGAAAATGCAGTGTTCTGTCTTTAAATGATTTCATTAGATAAGCAAGTATTTATAAAGGATGGTAACTGAAGGCCTACAGTGCTTATTAGTACAGTACTGCAACCAGATGCAAAAGATATGTCAATGTCTATATGCAGAATGCTGTCTTTAACTAATTTTGTTACAGGGAGGTATTTATAAAAGGAAGTGTTAGTACAATATTGCTAAAAAATGCATATTGGGTACAAATATGACATATAATTATCATGTATGTTAGTACAGTAGACTTCAAAACGTGAACAGCTTCAAAATTTGATAGCAATACACCCATTCTTCCCAAGTATACATACACACGTCCCATATTATTGATCCCAAATATACATAAGCACTTCCCATATTATTGATCCCAAGTATTCATAAGCACTTCCAATATTATTGATCCCAAGTATACATAAGCACTTCCCATATTATTGATCACAAGAATACATAAGCACGTCCCATATTATTGATCCCAAGCATTCATAAACACTTCTTATATCATTTTCCAAGTATCTGTCGTGTACCTCTCACAAAAAATTATTTCATGGTTTCCTTCTCTTTCTGCTGTAATCCTCCTTGCAGTCTCCCAAAACATTTTTAAGCCTTGTGGCTTTTACCTGTCTTACTTCAGGCCTATTCACTTCTAGTTGTGATTTCTGTATTCATTCTTCTTTGCCCCATACAGGTCATTATAGCTATATATTGCCATGTAAATTAACACCTTTGTATTTGAATTTTCATGATCTACTGTTCTGAAAATGTATATCTGAATGAATCATTCTGGTGTTTCAATAATTATCTATTATCTTACTTTCATTTTAACAGGGCATAACCTCCCTACCCCAAGCAATCACTACTCAGCAAGAAAGACCATTGAATTCTTTAATGACTAAAGCACATTTACATTCCAAGTTCTCTATAAAGACAAAACTAAGCTCTACAGCTTTGCTTAAGATAGCAGAGCCTTTCATTTCCACCTTATGTTGTATATCTGTGAGTGGTGCCAGTTAATGTATAAGAAAATTATTGGATAGTGCTGCCTCTAGATTTCCTTAAAAGGCCTCTGGTCAGCTCCCTTTCCTCCTTGTTACCCCTCCTCTGTGGGCTGCAGATCCAGATCATCTGCTCCTCCTGCTGCACACCCGAGAAAGGGTCACAGTATATAAGAAATCCCCCTGTATTTGACTTAAAAGTCAAACTCAGTTGTGAAGCACAGCTGGTCTCTCTTGTTATTGCATTGGTCTCTGGCCTGTGCTTTTCATAACTATCCCAGCTGCCACATTTCTTCATCCCTTCAGACAGCTCATAATAATTCTGAATTGTTCCTAGTTGTATTGTACTAGAGCATCTCTCAATTCTTCTCTTACACTCTATACTTGCCAAAACATAAGCTTACCTTTGGTGCCACAGATTGTTTTTTGTTGAAATAAGATTTAATTCATGGTGAGGGAACTGGTCTGTTCACCCTTGCTAGATTTAATTCATGGTGGGGGGGGCACACTCTTCTCCCTTGCTATGGTCAGATTCACTTCACTCCCCTACCCTGTACCAAATCCCTCCCACTTCCTCTTATACTACATGTAAAGTTTGCAATCTCCACCTATTCTTCCAATCTGCCAGTCAGTGCTAGCCTCCTCAACCCCCTCCTTTCTTCTTAGAATTTAACCATAATTACATCATCCTAACAAACCACTCCTGGCTGTATTCGCTCTTCATTTTATTTCCTTTCACATCTAATGTTTTCCTTTTTTTTATATAGCCGCCATAGAAATGTACTCCCCTCTATTAATCCCAGCCTTTAATCCCTCCATTGTTTCTCATCCTTTAATCTTCTCTGCACCATTCCCTACATACCTTACTTAGCCACTCTCCTCACACCCAATCAGAAGTTAGCTTCATCCTTCTCCAATCTTCTCTCCCCTCCCATCCCAATTCCCTAATACTCACTCCTATAGTGCAAAATCCCCAGCCATTTTTATCCACCCAGTAAACGCCCCTTAAAGGAATACTGCTTTCTTCCCTCATTCTCTAGATATTAAAGCCTATACTACAGCTATTTACACTAGGAATTCATATAACCACGACTTACATTTACATTTGCATTCTCTTGTTGATATTAATTATTTTTGTTCAGCCCTCACACAAAAACCCACAGCAATTACCTGACTGCCACTGCCTCCATATATCAGACTACATTAATATCTACACACATACTACCGACCCATGACCTATTAAGCTTTTACATCACATCACACCTATGCCAGCACCCAGCTTGCATACATCAAACATATCAGGGACCCAGTACTTCACCATTTCTAATTTTGGTAGAAAAACCTAGTTATACCTAAAACTACACATTCCAAAAGCACTATTCAGATTCAGTCTCATTGTCTTTATATGGTTATAAATGGTTATGGCTATATAAGAGGCAACATTGACTCCAGTCTAGGACCACTTAACAATAATGCCTCAACTCAAACCAAGGGAAAGCATCATATTATCTGCAACATCTTTAATGCCCACAGTATCAAGAACAAAACTGACCAAATCAATGCCTTTATCATACAAAATAATCTTGATATTATAGCTATTACAGGAACACGGATGAAACCTGATACCCCTAGTCTTCACCACTTCATATCAAACTATTCATACCTACAAAATTACAGACCAGGGAAAGAACTGGGGAAGAAGCATTAATTCTCTTCAAAAACAACCTTAATCCCATAATCATTGCACAAATTTAAAGCAACTCAAAACTGGATCCTAAATGGATCCTTTTAAAATTGCCAATGAATAATCAAAAACCCTTGTTACAGCTAGTGCTTACCTACCTCCACCATCCTCATTACTAAAATTCAATACCCCAATCCAACAAGCATATGCCAAAGCTCCTAAAAACTGTAACCTAATCATTCTTGGAGACTTAAACCATAAATAGTTAGGACCAAATACCACTGATATAGCAAAACTCCTGACCAGCTAAAGTCTTACCCAAATTAACTCTGAAGCCACTAGACCAAACCTTCAATTCAATAAGCACACTTTGCTTGATCTTGTAATAATTAATAATCCTACAATGATATCTAACCTCACTATACATGCACCCTCCTACAGTAATTACTGTTCCATAACTTTTTTCAGTACATAATCTAGCACTGAAATATAAACTTAGACGTATTACCTTCAGACCAGAAACCATGCAGAGTATCCCTAATCTTAAAAAAAACAGCTTTCCACCCTTGATTGGTCTCACTCGCTTGCCATAAAAAGACCCTAGTGAAACAGCTACTTACCTTACCTATACCTTACTGCACTTGGAAAACAATTTTTTTCCTTCAGTACACAGGCTACTTTGACCTAATGAACATGATTGGGTATCTAATGAACTCAAACACCTCCTCAAATTACATAATGAAGCATGGTGCAATTGGAAATGCACCACCTCCACAGATTCCTGAGCCAAATCTAACACATTTTTCATCCTAGCCAAGCAATCCACCTGCAGACACAAAAACAACCACTACCAAAACAAACAAATCTCACTTTTAGCCAAGCCTAAAAGATTCTAGAGAGAAATAAACTTGTTGAGTGGTCAAAAAATGCAACAAAACTCCTCTCCTCTGAACCCCTTTAACACCGCCACATGCAATTTCTTATGCCCTGACTTCCTCGATTAGTTCAGCAACCTGCCAAATATCAACAACACAAACCTACCACCCCCACAGCGACCTTCTTTCCCCATTGCATTCCACTATTCCACTTCAAAATATTAGAACAAAAGAGACTGAAAGACAATTAGATCAAAAATATAAATACAAATCTATATTCCCCTGGGCTCAAATAACCTAGACCCATTCATTTTCGTAAGGACTTCAGCTCCCACTCTCTCATTCACATATACAACTTCTGCTTAACTAATATTATGCCTCATATATGGAAAACAGCAACAGTCACTCCTATTCCAAAAATATCCAAGCCATCTACCTTAGGTAAAATACTCGAAAAAAATGATCTACAACCAAATTACTACTTGTTTACCTGAATACCATCTTCTATCCAGAAAGCAACATGGATTCTGGTCTGGATGCAGCACCACAATAGCTCTCTACTCCCTCACAGATGACATCCTATCCAATATGGACAAAGGCAACCTAACAGGATATGCTTTTATTGCCCTTACAAAAGTTTGTATCTAACTGGCCATAGCTTACTATTTGACAAATAACTAAAATAGGCATTAGTGACAATGCAAAACCTTAGTTTCCAGACTTACTCACCAATAGATCATTCAAGGTGAAAGTAAGTACCATTTACCTCTGAAACAGATTCTCTTATGAAAGGAGTCCCTCAGGGTTCCACTTTAGCGCCTCAGGTCTTTTACATATTTATCAGCAAACTCCCATCTAATCATCCTCAGATACCTCTAATTCTTTATGCAAATAACATGGTCATCTACATGTCATACAAATTACACTATTTTATACAAACACACTTATAAACCCTCAACCAGTGGATAACAGACCAGAAGTTTATACTCAGTGCCTCAAAAACAAAAGCAATACAATCTGGAACTAACCAAAAATAGCTAAAGAACTCAGTATCCATAATATTAAATATGTTAATAATACTACCATACAAACTACCACAGCCTTCAAATAACATGGCATTTGGCTAGATTAACCTCTTAACTTTCAACTACACATTCAAAACACACACAAAAAGATCAACACACTGCTGTTGTGTACAAACAAGCTATTGCCTCTTCTGTCCAAGCCAGCCAAAGCTGCCATAGGGGGGTGAAGAAGCTGTCGCCTCTTCTGTCCAAGCCAGCCAAAGCTGCCATAGGTCACAGCATGCTCTTAACTCATCTCGAGTATAGACTGCCCATTATAGCTGCAGCCTCAAAGAGAAATGTCACCACCTTACACACCATCTCCAATAAAATCTGCCAGCTTATTACTAGCTCTTCTAATAATGAACATCACTGCCTAACTCTCTCCAAAGGTAAATGGCTCCTAGTACATTTGAAAGCAACCTCCTTCTAGGATCATTATTTCACAAAGCCCTTTCTCCTGAGACATCATCCTCTCTCACCCAAAAATTTTTTATCAGATCCCTCACATATAATCTCAGGGGTATTTATCAATCTCAACCCACCCTACCAACTCCTAAACTTAAACTCTATTGCACTGACCATGCATTCTACATCCTAGCACCTAAACTATGGGACTCCATTCTCCCTCAACCAGAGACATCCAAAAGTACTCTGACTTTAGACAACAGCTCAAGCAATGCCTATTCACCTAAACAAAGTGCAACTTTCTTGAGTGGCATAAGCCAGGGAACCTTGTTGGCTAGGCTTACGTAGGCCCTTGGGCCGATAGCCTAGTACCTACCTATGAACCTATGAACCTATGAACTGCACGCACTCAGGTCATGTTACATGAATCCTGCAGCTCTCTCACTTCCCTTTATCCTTGTTTAATCCTTCCTTATTGATCTTGTCATCCCCTTTACATAATGCCTCTCTTTCCTCCTGCTTCCCTTTTCTCTTTGCATCTCTGTCACACTTTAACTTTGCACTCCTCTTACCTCTGCATGTCTCTCACACCTTTTTTTTTTTCATCTTTTCCCCATGGTATCATTTCTTGCAACTATTTTCAATTACCTTCTTACCTCTTTATATAACCATACTGCTATTCTTGTAGAATGGGAGAGAAAGAAAATATAAAAAATGACAAAGGAATGTATAATTAAAGGAAGAAAAAGAGACGAAAAAAGGATTAGTTCCAGATAGCATTGCTTCTATTTTTTTTTTCAAAACAAGTTTATTGTTTTAACATATAAGAGAAATATCATAACAATTTTATACAAATAATTAAAAATAGGTATTATTATAATATTCAACAAAACAACTAAAGTATTTACAAAGACATCCACTACAATCAGATCAATTAATTAAACTAAAATACTGTGCTATTGAAATTAGAATTTTTTTAACAAATTTTGTAAATTATCCCATACAATAAAGTGTGATGTTTTTCTAGTTGTTCTCATTCTAATTGTGCTTATTTCCATATGACACATTATATTCATAACATTTTAAATTCATTGAACGAAGGAGGTGTATCTGAAATCAATTTCTAGTTATTATTTTCCTAGCCACTGCTAGGATAGACCATAACAAGGGAAGCTTAATCTTTTAACACATTGAGGTACAGGTGTGTTGAATAATATAAGAGACTTAGAAATAATGAAATTATCTGTAAAAAGAGCCTGCAAAATTCATTAATTGACTTCCAGTATTCTTTCAACTTCATACAGTCATAAAACATATGAGCCCAGTCAGCATTAATTTCTACATTACATCTCTTACATAGATTATCTTTATTATTAATTTTATTCATCATCAAAGGTGTATAAAAGATCTATGTAAAAATTTCCATGTATAAAGTCTCCAGACAATGGAAGATGTAGTTCTATAAGCAGATTCCAATATATATTGTTTATCTTGTTGAGTTGGTGGGTCCCCATTAATAGAGGTGAAATAATTCCAGTATGAATCTACATTGTAAAAGTTTCTTGTCTGATAATTTTATGTATATATGAAAGTTTACCTTTATCAGAAACTTTTATGCTGTAATTTTATTATCAAGTAATCAATCAGTTTTGGAATAGATTCTTTAACTGTTATAGACATTAGATCTATTCTATCAATGAGATGTTGTCTAAAGATCTGAACCTCTAACCAGCAAGTTTCTCTTAGATCAAATTCTTGTTTTAAGAAATCTAGATTTTTAACTTTATTATCAGATATCAGCTGATACCAGTACTTTAGATTATTATCTATAGCTAAATGAGCTCCTTCAGAAGTAGATGACATAAGCATACCCTGAGTATAAATTATAGGAATACAATAAAATTCCATTCCCTATACTTAGGGTGCATGAATATAAAGTTACGATAACTAATAATAATATTTAATGGGTAACAGACCATATGTTTAGGTGTAATAGGTGAAGTACAAAATTCCTTTAGCAACCACAACATGGAGTTATTTATAATCATATTTTTATGTGTTAAGGAGATTTTCATGAAGTGCATACTAATTAGCTCCCAATAATCTTTCCATTTTGCGACATATGACCGATCTATTAATAAAGTAATAACTTTTATAATAGAAGAGATAATATATAAATTAAAGTCTGGAAAAGAAATACCCCTTGAGACCAGCTATTAGTATGTTTCTTTAATGCAATCCTAGGTCTATTAGGTGCCCATAAGAAATTTAACATTAGTGTATTCAGTTTCTTGATAGTTATTTTTGTAGGTGAAAGTATTATTGATTGTATTAAGTATAAAATCTTGGGGAATATTATCATTTTAATAATTGTAAGTCTCTCCTCCATAGTAAAAACATATTATTCCAGGTATTAAAAAGATTTTGTATATTAAGAAAACAGGTATTATAGTTATTATATATAATAGATTTAATATCTTTAGATAGTATTATACCTAAATAAGTTATCTGACCTGAGTTGGGTACATATTTAGTAAAATCACTAATGAGAGTATTTTTTCGTGTATATATAGGTAGTATTTTAGTTTTTTCTTCATTGAATATTAAACCAGAAATACTTTTAAAATTCATCATTTTATCAAATAAAGACTGCATAGAAGAATTAGATCCTGTTGATGTAATTAGAACATCATCTGCAAAAAGTTGAATTTTTGATGTTGTATTTTCTTCTATTTCAAAACCCTCTATGTCAGTACTGTTTCTAATCAAATTAGCCCAAGGCTCCATTACTAAAGTGAATAATAGTGGAGAAAGTGGACATCCTTGCTTTGTACCTTTAAGAATGGGTATTTTTGTGAAACATATGTTCCTACCTTAATATAAGCCAGCGTTCCTTTGTATAAATGCTCAATTAAATTTACAAATGCATCAGAGAAATTTGTGCATTTCAGTAAGGTAAACAGATAGTTCCAACTTACTGAATCAAATGCTGAACCTATATCAAGACTAATAAGTGTTAAATCTTTCTTTTTCCTATTTGCAAAATCAATTAATGTTAAAGTTCTTCTTATATTATCAAAAGTATTTCTATTTACAATGAAGCCCGTCTGATCTATGTCTATAATGCGGGGATAATTGTCTTCAATCTATCAGCAAAAATACTCATAAACATTTTATAATCAACATTAAGTAATGAGATGGGTCGATATGAAGAACATCTAGTTGGATCTTTATTAGGTTTTAAAATTGGTGAAATAAATGTATATTGCCAAGATGGGGGTTATTAACTCAGTTTGGGCCAGAATAAAAACCTTATGTATTAATGAATATGTAGTTTTAGAAAGGATTTTATATATCTCTGGTATAATACCATCATTACCCGGTGCTTTGTTTGATTTAAGCTTATTTATTTGTGTAATAACTTCTGTATATGAAATACTCTTGTCCAATAGTTTAATCTGTTGTTTATTAAGCTTTTTATTCATGTTTGTGGTTATAAACTCCTTTATTTTATCTTTAGGTTCCATGTTAATGTTGTTATGGTTAATCTTGTGAAAGTGATTTCTAAATTCGTCAGTATTTCTGGTATACTAGAAACATTCTTCTTTTCCTTAGAGAAAAGATTTCTTTGATATGGTTTTGTTTATTCAATCTTTTGTTTTATTTTTAAGTCTATGTAAGTATTTGGGGCTTATTGAATAAGACAAAACTTGTATTTCTCTAAAGTTATTTTAACTTTATGAGTTAAAATTTCTTTGTATTTCTCAGTCCCACACTCTTCTCCCTTGCTATGGTCAGATTCACTTCACCCCCTACCCTGTACCAAATCCTCCCACTTCCTCTTATACTACATGTAAAGTTTGCAATCTCCACCTATTCTTCCAATCTGCCAGTCAGTGCTAGCCTCCTCAACCCCCTCCTTTCTTCTTAGAATTTAACCATAATTACATCATCCTAACCAACCACTCCTGGCTGTATTTGCTCTTCATTTTATTTCCTTTCACATCTAATGTTTTCCTTTTTTTTATATAGCCGCCATAGAAATGTACTCCCCTCTATTAATCCCAGCCTTTAATCCCTCCATTGTTTCTCATCCTTTAATCTTCTCTGCACCATTCCCTACATACCTTACTTAACCACTCTCCTCACACCCAATCAGAAGTTAGCTTCATCCTTCTCCAATCTTCTCTCCCCTCCCATCCCAATTCCCTAACACTCACTCCTATAGTGGAAAATCCCCAGCCATTTGTATTCACCCAGTGAACGCCCCTTAAAGGAATACTGCTTTCGTCCCTCATTCTCTAGATATTAAAGCCTATACTACAGCTATTTATACTAGGAATTCCTATAACCATGACTTACATTTACATTTGCATTCTCTTGTTGATATTAATTATTTTTGTTCAGCCCTCGCACAAAAACCCACAGCAATTACCTGACTGCCACTGCCTCCATATATCAGACTACATTAATATCTACACACATACTACCTACCCATGCCCTATTAAGCTTTTACATCACATCACACCTATGCCAGCACCCAACTTGCATACATCAAACATATCAGGGTCCCAGTACTTCACCATTTCTAATTTTGGTAGAAAAGCCTAGTTATACCCAAAACTACATATTCCAAAAGCACTACTCAGATTCAGTCTCATTGTCTTTATATGGTTAATAAGAGGCAACATTGAATCCAGTCTAGGACCACTTAACAATAATGCCTCAACTCAAACCAAAGGAAAGCATCATATTATCTGCAACCTCTTTAATGCTCACAGTATCAAGACCAAAACTGACACAATCAATGCCTTTACCATACTAAATAATCTTGATATTATAGCTGTTACAGGAACATGTTTGAAACCTGATATCCCTAGTCTTCACCACTTCATATAAACTATTCATAATTACAAAATTACAGACCAAGGACAAAAAAAAACTGGGGAAAAAGCATTAATTCTCTTCAAAGACAACCTTAATCCTATAATCATTGCACAAATTTAAAGCAACTCAAAATTGGATCCTAAATGGATCCTTTTAAAATTGCCAATGAACAATCAAAAACCCCTGTTACAGCTAGTGCTTAGCTACCTCCACCATCCTCATTACTAAAATTCAATACCTCCATCTAACAAGCATATGCCAAAGCTCCTAAAAACTGTAAACTAATCATTCTTGGAGACTTAAACCATAAATACTTAGGACCAAATGCCACTGATATAGCAAAACTCCTGATCAGCTAAAGTCTTACCCAAATTAACTCTGAAGCCACTAGACCAAGCCTTCAATTCAATAAGCACACTTTACTTGATCTTGTAATAATTAATAATCCTACAATGATATCTACCCTCACTATATATGCACCCTACAACAGTGATTACTGTTCCATAACTTTTTTCAGTACATAATCTAGCACTGAAATATAAACTCAGACGTATTACCTTCAGACCAGAAACTATGCAGAGTATCCCTAATCTTAAAAAAAAAAACAGCTTGCCATCCTTGATTGGTCTCACTCTCTTGCCATAAAAAGACCCCAGTGAAACAGCTACTAACCTTACCTATACCTTACTGCACTTGCAAAACAATTTTTTTCCCTCAGTACACAGGCTACTTTGACCTAATGAACATGATTGGGTATCTAATGAATTCAAACACCTCCTCAAATTACATAATGAAGCATGGTGCAATTGGAAATGCACCACCTCCACAGATTCCTGAGCCAAATCAATCACATTGCTCAACCTAGCCAAGCAATCCATCTGCAGACACAAAAACAACCACTACCAAAATAAACAAATCTCACTTTTAGCCAAACTTAAAAGATTCTAGAGAGAAATAAACTTGTTGAGTGGTCAAAAAATGCAACACAACTCCTCTCCCCTGAACCCCTTTAACACTACCACATGCAATTTCTTATGCACTGACTTCCTCAATTAGTTCAGCAACCTGCCAAATATCAACAACACAAACTTACCACCCCCAGAGCCACCTTTTTTCCCTATTGCATTCCACTATTCCACTTCAAAATGATTAGAACAAAAGAGACCGAAAGACAATTAGATCAAAAATACAAATACAAATCTATATTCCCCTGGGCTCAAATAACCTAGACCCATTCATCTTCATAAGGATTTCAGCTCCCACTCTCTCATTCACATATACAACTTCTGCTTAATTAATATTATGCCTCAGATATGGAAAACAGCAACAGTCACTCCTATTCCAAAAATATCCAAGCCATCTACCTTAGGTAAAATACTCAAAAAAATGATCTACAACCAAATTACTACTTATTTACCTGAATACCATCTTCTATCCAGAAAGCAACATGGATTCTGGTCTGGATGCAGCGCTACAATAACTCTCTACTCCTTCACAGATGACATCCTATCCAATATGGACAAAGGCAACCTAACAGGAGATGCTTGTATTGCCCTTACAAAAGTTTTTATCTAATTGGCCATAGATTACCATTTGTCAAATAACTAAAATAGGCATTAGTGACAATGTAAAACCTTGGTTTGCATACTTACATTCTCTTATGAAAGGAGTCCCTTAGGGTTAAACTTTAGCACCTCAGGTCCTTTACATATTTATCAGCAAATTCCCATCAGATCATCCTCAGATACCTCTAATTCTTTATGCAAATAACATGGTCATCTACATGTCATACAAATCACACTCTTTTATACAAACACATCTCCAAGATGACTTACAAGCCCTGAACCAGTGGATAATAGACCAGAAGTTTATACTCAGTGCCTCAAAAACAAAAGCAGTGCAATCTGGAACTAACCAAAAATAGCTAAAGCACTCAGCATCTGTAATATTAAAGATGTTAATAATACTACCATAGAAACTATCACAACCTTCAAATACCATGGCATTTGGCTAGATCACCCTCTTAACTTTCAACTACACATTCAAAACACACACAAAAAGATCAACAGCCATAAACAAACTCTACAACAAAAGGAGGAAGCTACTACAAGATAGAGCAAAATCCTTAAAAGGTAAGACACCCTTGATCACTATAAGTAAAAAACTAAGAGCTCTCATAAAATCATCCAAAGCAAATTTCGAGAGAAAAATAGCTAAAGACTCAAAAGACAATCATAAGGCCTTCTTTAGCTATGTTAGAAACCTAGGAGGAAACTCCCAGATATGCTCAGAACTAGTTCAAATGATGTGAAGATTACTGATCCTACAGACATTGCCAACATACTGGCTGACAGGTTCAGTGCAAACTTCTCCCCCCCCCAAAAGGAGAGATATCTATACCAAACGATTGCAGCCCCCAAACATCTCCAGCGCCCAAGTGAGAACTGCTCTCTCCAAAGCAAAAAACACAGCATCCATGGGACCTGATGGTGTCCCCGGCTGTGTGCTCCACGAACTCAATGAGGAATTAAACCCACAGCTAGGACAGCTGTTTAATCAAAGTCTTACCTCTGGATACGTACCCAGGAGTGGCGACTGCAACTGTGGTCCCACTTCACAAAGGCGGTGCCTCCACCGACCCTGGAAATTACCGCCCATTAGCTTGACAAGCCTTATCTGCAAAGCCATGGAGAGGATCATAATGGACCTCATAAATAAAGACATAGGGAATTTGCAGACTTTGGATCCAACCCAGTTTGGCTTTGTCAAAGGCAGATCATGCCTTTTAAACTTGGTTGACTTTTTCGAAACAGTCACCAAAGCCATTGATGAGGGAAAGGCAGTCCATACAGCCTACCTCGATCTGGCTAAGGCCTTCGATACAATACCCCCACTGGTATCATTGAAAACTCATCAGCTTAAATGTTAACCCATACATCACAAGATGGGTTGCAAACTGGCTGAGTGACAGAACCCACAGGGTCAGAGTTGCTGGCGCCATGTCAGACTCAAAGCCTGTCACAAGTGGTGTCCCACAGGGCTCAGTCCTGGGCCCACTCTTGTTTGGCATCTAGTTTTCCGAAGTACAAGCAAACACAGGAGGGTTATGGCTGACAAAGTTTGCAGATGACTGCAAACTGGGCCATAGTAGAAAACACATCTGACACAGATATCCTTCAGAAGGGTCTCACAGAAACGGATAACTGGTGCCAGAGCCACGGCCTAAAGTTAAATGCCAAAAAATGCATAGTCATACCCTTCGGAAAACAAGGTTACCCCTAGCTACCAAATAGGTGGCAATCCACTGAGCACAGAAGAAGTTATCAGGGACCTGGGGACCCAGGTTGATAGTAGTCTGTCATTCGACACCCATGTAGCTAAAGTAGTCAGGAAGACCTTCTACATTGCCCACCTTATCATGAAGGGATTCTCATCTAGATCAAGGGAGGTCATAGTCTCCCTTTACTCATCACTCATCAGACCAATGATTGAGTACAATGCCCCATTCGGAATGTATCTGACCCGACACTTGCAGCAGCTGGAGAGGCCACAAAGTTCCTCACCAAAAGGATAAAGGGTCTCAAAATCTGTCCTATGCTGCCCGACTGAAAGAACTCCAGCTCTATTCAGTCGCCACCGCTTGCTCAGAGGTGACCTTTGCCTAACATACAAGGCCATGTCAAACCCAGATTTGATGAATATGCTTCACCTCAAAAATCTAGATCCATCAGAGCCACAAGGGCGGGAGACTTAAACCTCGACACGGCTATTAATAGGACGTGCTGGAGGGATAGATTCATCACCCAAAGACTCCCTATGCTGTGGAACAAAATCCCGGTACATGTGAGGCAGAGCACCTCGCTGGCCTTGTTCAAGAGAAATCTTGACCAATGGATGGGAGATCGCAGATATACCCCAGGGATTACCTCAGTGTCACTGCTCGACAGAGGCACAGCAAAATAATGGGTATAGTTCCCCATACTAAAGGGGTGGCGTAAGCCACAAAACGATGGGCTAGGCTTGTAAATGCCCTCAGGCAGATAGCCTAGTATGAACCTATGAACCTATGAACAGACTGCTGTTGTGTACAAACAAGCTATTGCCTCCTCTGTCCAAGCCAGCCAAAGCTGCCATAGGCCACAGTATACTCTTAACTCATCTCGAGTATAGACTGCCAATTATAACTGCAGCCTCAAAGAGAAAAGTCACCACCTTACAAGCCAACTCCAATAAAATCTGCCAGCTCATTACTAGCTCTTCTAATAATGAACATCACTGCCTAACTCTCTCCAAATGTAAATGGCTCCTAGTACATTTGAAAGCAACCCCCTTCTAGGATCACTATTTCACAAAGCCCATTCTCCTGAGACATCGTCCTCTCTCATCCAAATTTTTTTTATCAGATCCCTCACATATAATCTCAGGGGTATTTCTCAATCTCAACCCACCCCACCAACTCCTAAACTTAAACTCTATTGCAACTGACCATGCATTCTACATCCTAGTACCTAAACTATGGGACTCCATTTCTCCCTCATGCAGAGACATCCAAAAGTACTCTGACTTTAGACAAAAACTCAAGCAATGCCTATTCACCTAAACAAAGTGCAACTTTCTTGGGTGGCGTAAGCCAGGGTACCTTGTTGGCTAGGCTTACGTAGGCCATTGGGCCGATAGCCTAGTACCTACCTATGAACCTATGAACCTATGAACTGCACGCACTCAGGTCATGTTACATGAATCCTGCAGCTCTCTCACTTCCCTTTATCCTTGTTTAATCCTTCCTTATTGATCTTGTCATCCCCTTTACATAATGCCTCTCTTTCCTCCTGCTTCCCTTTTCTCTTTGCATCTCTGTCACACTTCACCTTTGCACTCCTCTTACCTCTGCATGTCTCTCACACCTTTTGTTTTTCATCTTTTCCCCATGGTATCATTTCTTGCAACTATTTTCGATTGCCTTCTTACCTCTTTACATAACCATACTGCTATTCTTGTAGAATGGGAGAGAAAGAAAATATAAAAAAATGACAAAGGAATGTATAATTAAAGGAAGAAAAAGAGACGAAAAAAGGATTAGTTCCAGATAGCATTGCTTCTATTTTTGAGGGCCTGAGTATTTACATCTCACATTGCTTTTGTTTTTAAAAGACTATTTACATCTCACATTGCTTTTGTTTTTGAAGGACTGAGTATTTACATCTCAGTCATTATGGCTGCATCTTATCCATACTGCTCTGCTGAGCATAATTCCCCTTTTCCATTCGTGGTATAACATTGTGCACTGTTTTCTGAAATAAATGTTGTTGCATATTCTTGCATCTGTAAATATGTATATACAATTTTAGTATATACTTTTATCTCCAAATATGTTTTGTTAATTTCTTATGTGATCCTATTCACCTGAGCTGTACCTGCAAATGGTCCATTGAGATTAGTGCACTATCCCAGTAAACAAATATAAAAGAAATAAATAAATATTTGTAAAAATAAAATTTATTTTGAAGTAAAAATTTGAATGCTGTGTGACATTATATGTGAATTTATTGTGTGCATCTCCCCCATTTTCCCTCTCACCCTTTTTTCTCTCTTTTTATTTTAATTATACATTCCTTTGTCATTTTTATATTTTCTTTTTCTCACATTCTGTTCATTATTTTTGTAGATTCAAATTCCTCAGGACCAGCCCAGCTGTGCACCTTCCAAGTTAGGGAGTGTTCAGCCACTGTCCATCAGGGGATATCCTCACAGGATCAGAGCCATATCACCGGCCTTGTATACACTATGGAATGTGGCAGCCTGGCACGTCTCACTGATCAGGGGCTTCAGGACTTGATTGAAGATGTGCTGGAGCAGGCCACCGACAGATGGCTTCAACCAATTGATATATTTCTTCAGTGTGTTGAAGATTTGCTACCCTATTTGGTGCCAACCACCATGGCAACACAGGCCCCCTGCTCCCTCAGCATTGGGGTCTTCCACTGCAACAGTTTGGCAGTTGAAAGTTTGGCTTTGTGGACTAATAACTCTTGATGGGCACCACTTGTCTTCACCCCTTCTTCTCTTATCCTTTCTCTTAAACTCACTCACTTCCTACCCGCACTACCCTCTTATAAAAAAAATTAAAAAAGAGGGAATCTATCCTCCTCCAAAAGTATAGTACCCCTGTCCTGTCACTTTCTCCAGCAAAACCCTCTTGATGTATTCCTGCTATGTCTCTATTTTTGTTATGTCTCCCCCTTTTCAGTCTTTCCTCTCTCCTTTTACTTTCTTTAAAGCAGTCAACAGGGTGTCAACAAAAGAATACCACTATATAAAAACATAATAAACCCCCTTATTTTTTTAATATTAATAATAAAAGCTGCACAGTCCACAACTTGCCTTAAGTCTTTTAAGCCTGACTGCATGTAGCATCATTCATCCACAATATTGAAATACTTACAAAGTCATATAAAGCCTAAGGCTTTCATGTAGTATTTTATAGATACATAAAGCGCATATTTAGGTATTTTTCACTTTTGCTATAAGTGGGTGTTTTTCAAAATGCCTTCACTTTTTCTTAATCCGCACGCAAAACCTGCGCTAGGTTTATTTGCATATTTGCGTAGTGGTGTTCTTCTCAGATAAGTGCTATATAGCTATGAAGTCTCGAACTATGAATACTACCCTAAGAATCAATCTCTTAACATATTATACATGTAATAATGACAATTCCACCATGAAAGTGCTCACTTTAAACAGAAAAAAATGGCGTGTAAATTAAAAATACCACATTGATTCAAACAATTAAAACAAGTTAACAACTTTTTTCCTTGAAATACATGAAATAACAGTAGTCATCATTTTAGGGAGAAACTAGGAAATTAATCACTCTGGTATTTGCTTCTAACAATTAATATAAACATATATCTAGGTATGTAGATACAAGCATGCACTGTACAATATATATACACAACTTTACAGTTAAAAGTGTCAAATCCAAGGTGATGCATTTGACTCATGATGAGTAATACCAAGTGCAAAGTAAAATTTGTAAGAACTGCTACCATATTTTGTTTAATGAAAAACTACTGTGCAGAATTAAAAAGGGAGATGCAAATGAACTGTAGAGTAGTCAAAAATTATTATTTGTTTAGGGGTAAATGCTGCTAGATAATTCCATAACACTAGTAGCAAGAAGTTGATTTTTTTAAGTATATTATAAAAGAAGGCAGTATAGATTGTGCCATACAGACAGACGGTAGTTAAGAAGGGGTATGCAGTAAGCTTCTGTTTTAACATGCTTATTTCTTAATAATGTACTGTTTAAGAAATCAAAGATATAAATAATAAAATCGCACACACACACACACACACACACACACACACACACACACACACACACTTGTATATCCTATATATATATAAAACTCCATATATATATATATATATATATATATATATCTATCTATATATATATATATATATATATATATATATATATATATATATATATATATATATATATATATATGGGTCTACTTCAGTAGACCAACAGCCCACTTAACTGACAAGCATAATATCAACACCAGAAGACCAACAGCACAGAAAGCTGAAATGCTAGAATAGCAACACGGCATTTCACTGACAAGTTCCCAACATGCAGCAGTTGCCTAGTGGAGTCCTGGAAGTCTTGCTGGTAAGTCTAAACGGTGAGATCGTGATACAGTGAGGATCGGGAAATATGCCTTTTCCTCGCTGAAGTGTGATCTTGGAATTGGCATATATAATTAGGGGGGTATGGGGGGTGCAGCCCCTCACATGAGTACAGTAGGGTATATTGTAGTTTGTGTAAGCATTTGTTTTGTATAGGTTTAATTGTTTTATGTAGGTACTGGGTAGGTTAATGGGATGTGTGAGTTACGTGGGTAATGGCGTTATAGGATGTTGCAGTGTAGTGGGATGTGTGTGATTTGCAGGTAAGTTCTTGTTTATGTTTTAGTTGTGATAGTTTAGTTTATGCATGTAATTTTGTGTAGTAGTGTGTAAGAATACTTGGTGTGGTTTACGTTGATGTTTCTGTGTGTGTTTTGTGAGTCAGTGTTATGATGTACGGTAATGTGGACTGTCAGTATTGTGTGGTGTCTGTGTTTTGGTGTCGGCATTTTGGCTGTCAGGTTTGTGGTGTGTCAGTGTAGTGTAGAGGATATATATATATATATATATATATATATATATATATATATATATATATATATAATTTGTCATATTAATTTATAGTAATTATTAGTAATAAAAATTAGGAATGCTGTACATATCTAAATGGTAGTTAACTGATAGATCACTCAAGCATGCAGCTCAGACACTTTTATTACTGACCTTATTGTACTTATCTTCACTGTTTACCAAAATAGCTAAGACATACCTTCATAAATTAGAATAAACCTTCAACAAAGCTGCCAGATTTACTTCCATTACTCCAAATAAAGCAAATCACTATACATCTCTCCAAAAACATATTGGCTAGAACTATACTATACCATCAATTTGTTCTTAATAAGCTATGACTTACACAATGCTTTCATGTGGGAAAGAAACATGCTTTTAACTTATTTTATAAATCTCCATTGATAAAATTCATTTGTTTAAAAAAACACCCATTTTTTTAGAAAAATGTCTTTATAACCCTTAAAATACAAATGGAAATGACAATGGAGAGTGAAATAAAAATAAAAATAATAATAGTAAGAAAAAACATAATAAGGGACTAGATATATTTTACTGGTAGGGTATAAGTCCTTCCCTTGGTAGAAAATATGTGTATATTAAAAACCTAGGTTGTTTTCCTAATTCCATTTAGCACCTATTTGCTGATGTTTTACTACAAGCCCCATTATCCTACTCTCCTTCTGCACCTTTCACCCAGTCTAACCTCATAGGTAAAGCTCATCCCTTTCTTTTAACAACAGCCCTATTGTTGCATGGTCATTCAGTCCTGGTGGATTCATACCGTTACACCTCAATTGCCAAATCAATTATTTCTTAAGTAGATCTCTTTGCCAGTCACCTCCCCTGGGGTTGATATTTATTTTATCAATAATGCCAAACTTGTATCCTCTGAAACTGGTACAGTTTTTAATGTGCCTGTATAATGCATTTGTTTCCTTTTCCTTCCCTATGTCATACATTTGTTCGTATATTCTTGATTTTAAAGGTCTTTCTGTCTTCCCTATGTAAAATGCAGTGCAGGTCTTACATTCAGCTAAATATACTACCTTGCTTGTAGAACAATTATTATCTAGGAAATATACCCTTTTAAAGCAACTGTGGTTAGAATTCCACCATTTTTCTTCAGTAATATATTTACATTGAGCACAGCAACCACATGGTTTTGTATCTTTTCCTATTTTTTTGTTATTCAATCCACTAGTTTCAAAAATTTGTTTGAAATTTTTTCTGGTTTTGTAAGTGAACGTGGGTTTTTCCCCATATGTTTCATGTAGTTCATTGTTCCCCTTAAAAATATTCCAGTTTGATTCAACTATCTCCCTCACTTTTTTAACACTATTGTTGCACTCCAGGACCAAAGCCATTTCATATTTCTTGCCATCTTTTATAGGAACCTGCTTCATACCATTCCCTCCTAAAAGTGGGCAGCATTTAGTTCCCCACCCTTTGTATATTCCCCTATTCACTTTATTAATCAACCTCTCTGGGTAGCCTCTATCGATAAACATCTTTTTCAAATACACAGGTTCGTCCCACAGGTCCCTATGTTCTGAGGTCATCCTGGCTATTCTTATAGCCTGACCTCTTACTATACTTTTCTTCTGATGTTTAGGATGGTTGCTTGTGTAATGCAAATAGGTGTTGCTCAGTGGTGGCTTGTGGCATCGGACTGCTGGACTGCAGCCGCCGCCAACTGTGTGAAGAAAAAGAAAAGACACAACTTTAAAAATAAAATATTTTTTAAAATAAAAAACTGTGCAATTTGCTATAAAAATGAGTCCGACTGACTCACAAAGTCCCGGAACTCAAACTGCACATGCTCATTGCTCAGCGAGTTCCGGGTTTTTTTTTTTTTTTTTCTCTGAAGCTGCTGCCTGCTGGACTGTCAGACTGCAGTAAAGGCAGTCTGGACTATCAAGAGTTCTGAATCAGTGTGTGATGCCCAGAAGTCTGTGCAATAACTGCACAGTAAAGTGGAAGGGGGGTGGACTGCCACGTCCACATCCACTTACGAGACGTGAATGGCAGGATGAGTACTGATTGGTTCTTGCTCTCTTTCTGAAAAAGAGAGTGAGAAACAATCAGTATTTTGCAGGTAGTGCAACTTAGGACAGATACTTTGAACTTTGCTTTGGTAACTTACTTCTGTAGTTGTTACGGTATGCGAGTATTAGACTAGTGCTTCTTATTGCTTATTTATTTAAATTAATCATTATACGATCTTCTAAATCAAAATCTGTTTCTATCTGACTTTTTGGGTGCTTGCTTGCAATGGACTGGAGAAAAGATAAAAGATTCTGCCTGGATTCCCAAGTCCCTCACTAGCAACCAGCCAGCTACTTAAAAAAAAAGCATTTACTGGTGATGGTCAAGTCAAATTCCAATCACTTATTCATTTTTTTGAGGTGTTTCTTTGTGAAACTACTGAATTCTACATTTATTTAATACTGACTGTGTAGTGTCTGTGTAAGTACTTGATGGCTCAACAACTTTTCCATAAATTTAAATGATCAATTATGATAAGTAACTTGATAGCAAGCCGCCATAACAGCTACTGGATACCTTGATGTAATGTATTACAGTATTAGAAGAAAAGTGTGGCTTTTTTTAGCTGCAAACAGTTAATTTACTTGAAGTTGAACCATTCTCTTGTGGAGCTGGTAAAACAGCAGCAGTTTTTCGTAAACTAGATTTTGAGAGTCAGAGCCTTATGTTAGAGTTGAGGTATAGAGAACATTTTTAAATTTTAATTTGATGTGAAGCTAGCTAGCTTGTTCTATGTATATATGACTTGATAAGAGGCCATGCCATGTTGTTTGACTTTGAAATGAGTAAATGTAAAGGATTTCTTGTAGGGTTTGTTAGAGGGGTCGTTGGGTAGTACCACGTCAGAACAGTAGTTTTGTTTGAAGAGTTGTAAATTTCTGTTAGTAAACCAGTTATTATATTCTTAAGATATTTTTATAGAAGTGTAGGTTTACGGAAACTAGTAGCATTTATTAGAATTACATCTGCACAAAGAATGTAGTTGACATTGGGGATGTCCCAGGGCAAGTGAATAACAAATGACAGAAAAAGGGTTCTTTCCCAGATGCTAATTAATTAATGTTGTTTATTAAGAAGACAGTGTACTGGTGTTTCTTGGACTCTTTTCAGAAATGGTACAAGTCACAGGGCAGGGCAAAGAAAAATACAATACTAATACTTAGGAGAGGTTTAGCAAAAAAAAAAAATCAACCAGCATGTCTTTATAAAATAAATTCATAATTTGTGTGTGTGACTTTTGTTTCTGTATGTTTTAAATGTAGCTCAGTAGCTGATGTTTTAGTTCTTCCTGTGCGACAAAGTGGACCATGCAAAATGTCTGAAGTTGAACCTGCCATACTGATAGAATTTCTGCATTCTTCCCCAGTTACAAAAATTCATACTACGTCTCTTTCTTGGCATTTTTCTCATCATTGGTTCCCACATGCAGAGTGAGTTGAAAACATTTTGTCGTCATTTTTCAGTAGGGTGATGGTTTCTGAGATTGAGATGTCATTAATCTTGCCCAAAACAGGCACATGCAGATTGTCTTGATTCTGATGATGACCACTGAATTTAGAAATCTCTACTGCTGTTCTCCTGCAGGCATCTGCACAATCTGTATCGGCAGTTCTTATGTCTAATATTTGTTTTAGCTTGTTTCTTTTGTTATACCACTGTTTTTTTTCCATAAATCTAACCAGCTGATCAACGCTGAGTTCGGCATTTGACTGTATTTAATGTATTGTCATAAATGATTACTGAATGGCATATTGAATGTTTAACTGTGCTGTCAGATGCTCTTGTAAGGTTTTTTCTCTAGTTTGGTGGTGTTAAATAGGGTCATAGGAGGTTGCTAGGCTAATGCCTCTGGGGCCCTTACAAGCCTAGCCAAGAGTTTATCCCACCAAAAAAACCTCAGTCAGTAATTGTCGCCACTGTCAATGAGGGATACTGGTGGAAGTTGGAAAGCAAAATGTACATGACTGTTAAGTGACATAAGAGAAATCATTAAAGACTGAAGTTAGAAAGTAATGACAGAAATTGGAGTTTCAGACTTCATATACCCTTCAGAAAATTCATGCTAATGTAAAACGTGTTATTCTATCAACTTTCTAAGTTTGTAAGAAGAGCAATATTTAAAAATTGTCCCTATTTTTGGTCCTTTGTCTCACTTTTATATGTTTTTGTCCAGATGTCTTGCTCTAAGAGGTATGCTGCAAGATGTATATTGTTGAACCTGACCTAGGCTAAAATCTGTTCATCGCAAGTAACCTTAAATAAATGTGCACAAGCCTGAGAGATGTTTTATGCTGGCTAATGCAGCTTGAAATACACAGCAGGTGTAACTGGGATAGGTATACATGCAAACATACAGAATGAAACTCTGTGTACTGTAGACTGCAGTGTGAAAGCATATGTGTGCACTGTAAGTATGTATGGCAATGTAGATTTTATTTTACTCCTTTTACCTTAGCATAGAAGTTATCTCGGTATACTGTATGTATGTTATGTGTGTGTGTGTGTATGTATATATATATATATATATATATATATATATATACATATATATATATATATATATATATATATATATATATATATATATATATATATATATATATATATATATATATATATATATATATATATATATATATATGTATGTATCTTGGATCTTTTCTCCCCGGGCCTAACTGAAAAGGGGTTTTATTGCTCAGTCGGATTTTCCCAGTAATCAAATGCAATAAATACATTTCCATATATCAGCTACTTACACTATATGTTGTTGCAGCTTACTCGTGTCTTGGAGAGGAATACAAATGCTAAACAGACCATGGACAGGGTACATGGCAGAGCTAGGTTGGAATCTTAAAACTGTCCAATGGAAAGGAAGGGCAAATTGCAATGTGTAGCTGACCATGTTATACTTTAAGTAGGCAATAGGAGACAGAGAATAGTTGGATTTTTTTAAGTCTGTCCATATAGGACAAGTGTTTAAGGCCTAGGATCCTCTTTGTGAGGCTCTCTAGTTTTATGTACCCTATCTTCTGCCTGCTCCTTTTGCACTGCCTTCTCAGTTCTGCAAGAAACAGCTTCTTCATCAAGGACAATTGTAAACTGTTTTATTAATGGTTAACCCCATATGTACAGGTTTGCACTGAATATTAAGCTAGTCCCAGTAATGCTGGCATAACAAGGAATATGTGTCCATTTTAGAATTAGATGATGTTGGGCCAATTAAGTGATATCATATTGAAAGTCATCCACAGTATTTGAATGCCAGTAATGTGAGATTAGGTTGGTTTGGACATGTGCTGAGGAGGGATACTGGGTGTATTGGGAAAAGGATGCTAAGGATGAAGCTGCCAGGTAAGAGGAAAAAAGGAAGGCCTAAGATAAGGTTTATGGATGTGGTAAGAGAGGACTTGCAGGTGGTTGGTGTGACAGAGCAACATGCAGAGGACAGGAAGAAATGGAAACTTATCCACTATGGCAACCCCTAATGGGAACAGCTGAAAGAGAAGACTACAAGCACTTATTTGGAACCAGGTGGGATCACGTGAATAGTGTTTTCTTGGGAAACTTTAAACTGTCTCTTTTGAGCCTCCATGAAAAAGTGTGGGGGAGATCCAGTATGACCTGATATGTTCCAGACCAGACCACAGCTTCTCATCATGTGCAGAAACCAAGTACGAAGTACTGTTTGCAGCATACTGCAAAGGTAAGTCTTCAAACCAACCTGAATACACAAGTAACAATATGTGCTGTGTAGAGTATTTAGCATGTGCCATAGTGACTGAGCATTTATTTCATGTAGATTAGTAAGCATGTCCAGTACTGATCACACTGCACCATAGCTCCACCCCTTTTAGTTGGTCACACCCCTTCCCATTGGCCCCACCCATTCAGCTGTCTCCTGCAGTCCCCCTTTGACTTGAAGTCACCAGCTGCCACTGGATCTTACTCTCTTTTGCAACTATTTCTTCCTTCTGTTGTACAGTTTGTTTATGGCAGGGGACCACTAGTTTGGCTTCCTTTTGTTGGAGGATAGTGTCTTGGTTCTGTTTGGGATAGCACAATCCATGCACTCATGTAAGTGCTTATAGAGTGCATTTGTGTAGGATTCAGCAGTCGTAACTGTATTGTCCATCTGCATGGATATCACGAAGTTCACCACTTCTGTCTTAAGAAGCATGAAGTTGACTTTGGAGAAATTTTTTACCATGGTTTCCTTAATGGGGGGTGGGGGTGGGATGTGGATATCAAGGGTGATTAGCTTATGGTCAGACTTGACCAATGAGGAGTTGACTTCAGGTGTAGAACACCAGTCACTCATATTGGTAATGACTAGGTCTAGGATATTGTTGCCCCTGATGAGGGTGTGGATAAGTTGATCCAGGGCATTGGAGTTTATGAATTTCAGAAAGTGTTGTGTGAAGGAGTTGGTACATGAGTAGTTTTCCCAGTTAATGGTGGGGTAGTTGATATCGCCCATTATTCGGGTGTTTGGTTGACCACTAATATTTTCCAGTACATCAAGAAAAGAGGAGAGGGAATCTTGGGACATGGTGGGGGATCTGTAGCAAGCTACAATTTGGATTGCAGTTTTGCCCAGAGTTAGTTGCACTTGGATAACCTCGGATGCATTATGCTGAGCAACTAGCCTGGAGGTGTGGATATCCTTAATGAATATGGACACACCTCCGCCTTTGGTGTCCTAGTCCAGATTACATGGCCAAAAAGTGTGGTATGAGTTATAGCCTGGTAGTGCAGGGGTGCTCTCTGGAGCCTTAAACCAGGTCTCAATCACTGCACAGATATCGATGTTCTCCATTTTAAGGAGTGCCTCGTGCGAGTACATTTTGAGGTTTAGACTTCTAGCATTGAGTAGCATTATCCTCAGTTTTTGCTTGCCTGTTCCTGTTACGGTGGTGAATTTGTCATTTGAACCTTGCCTAAAAAAGGCACTATAGGGGCGGCAAGAGTCGTAGCCAGTATCCAGAATCCAGTTAATCTCTTTAAATGCTCTCCAGATTATAAGTTGCACCTTGTGTCTATGTCATGTAGAAGAATATCTTAGTGACTAGGTTAAATGTAAACTACTCCTTATAACTATGTCAGGAACAAAATGTCAGTAGGTCACGATCATTGTCTGTGCTGCTTGTGATGTTATTAGGAAGGAGCAGTCAAAGTCAAAGTAAAGTTTACTGTAATTTAGAACTACACGTGTGTAGCCTAAATGAAATGTCATGCATCAACTCAGTTCTTGAGATTACAAAAGAAAATGAAACAGCACATACAATTAGAGGAATAAACATAACTAACAAATAAAATACTACTCCCAATACACAAAAGAAAGAGCAGAGACATTTATCAACAATCATAAAGGAGAAGAATACCCTCTCTGAGTTAAATTAACTACCCTATTTAAAGTAATATAAAACACACTACAGATTGAAATGCATACGTTATTTGTCTAATATTGCACTTGAGTGAGTTAAATAATACTGACTATGGATATAATAAATAAATATTGCACTTACTTGGAATATATGTAAGTATATATTGCACAAATAAAAAACATTGACTTATTGTGAGTCCAGACTCCTGCGACTAGTGTCGAGTTTAGAAGTCTAATCACTGTAGCATAGAAACTGTTACTGAATCCTGTAGTCCTGCAGCAGGTGCTGCAATATCTCCTGCCAGATGCCCGATGCTTAAACAGTCCATGCACTGGATGTGTGTTGTCCTGTACTATTTTTGGCCTTTCGGATGCTTCTTGCTGAATAAAGATGTATCTATCGATGGAAGACAGGAACCTGTTACCTTCTCTGCAACCCTCACCACTCTTTGTATCACCTTCCTTTTTGTAACTGTGCAGCTTCCAAACCGCACAGCAAAGTTGTAGGTGAGGATCCTCTCTTCTGCCCCTCTGTAGAAAGTGGAGTGAATATGAGGGGGAAGCCTAGCTTTTTCAGCCTTCTTAAAAGTGGAGGCATTGATGCACTTTCTTGACCAGTTGGCTGGTGTTTCCTGAGCATGAGATATCCTCTGATATGAGTACATCCAGAAATTTTGTACTCTTAACTCTCTCAATACTCTCACCATTGAGCCTGAGCAGTGTAGAGTACTACTATAATAATAATAATAATAATAATAATAATAATAATAATAATAATAATAATTATTATAATAATAATACTGTGGAGTATGTTCTCCTTTGCCTGAAGTCAATGATAATCTCTTTGGTCTTGTTTACATTTGCATCAGTGTTGTTCTCCTCGCACCAACTGATCAGAGATGCCACCTCATCTGTATACTCTTTCATCCTTCTTTATGATGAACCCCACGAATGAGGTGTCATCGCCAAACTTGATGATATGGTTGGACTTGTGCTTAACATAGCAGTTGTGGGTCAGATAGTGAATAATAGTGGGCTGAGAACACATCCCTGTGGAACCCCAGTGTTAATCGTGATGCACTTTGATGTGTTCTTACCTGAACACACCCTTCGTGGTCTCTCAATCAGAAAGTCCAGGATCCAGTTGCAGAAATGTTTACTGATTTCTAAATATGCCAGTTTTTCTATCAGCTGCATTGTTACCACCATAATAAATGTAGAGCTGAAGTCTATTAACAACATCCTCACATAGTTGCTTTGCCCTCTAAATGCTCAAGGGAGATGTATAATGCTACTGATATGTATCAGTCGTGAATCATTTAGCTCCATACACAAATTGCAGGGGGTCAAAATCAGGAGGTAGGTATGATGAAAGATGCTTTTTGATCAGCCCCTTAAAACATTTCATAACAGTGAATGTCAGAGCGACTGGTCTGTAGTTGTTAGGGATGGATGGGGTGGTTTTCTTAAGTAGTGGGATGATGTTCGTTTTCTTGTAGCATGTGGGTACTTTTGCCATGGCAAGAGAGGTGTTAAATATTTCCTTGAGCACTGTGCATAGCTGATCAGCACAGTCTTTTAATACCTTGCCTAGTACGTTGTCTGGACCAGCAGCCTTCCTGGGGTTCACTCTTCTTAGTTCACTTCTTACCGTCTCTGTGCTGAAGCTGAGTACTGCATCCTTCTCATCACTGGGTAGCTTTAGTGCTAACTTGTTGTTTCTTTCCTCAAATCTAGCAAATAAGGATGTTCAAACTTTCCAGGAATGCTGTGCTCTCCTCACACTGTGCTGACCTGATTTTCTAGTCAGTGATCTGTATGCCTTGCCATAGTCTCCTTGCATCCTTCATGTCTTCAAAGTGGCTCTGTACCTTTCTTCCATGCTCCCTCTAAGCCTCCTTTATACCCCTTCTCAGATTACCTCTTGCTACACTTAGAGCTGTCTTGTCCTTAGCCCTGTAAACTGCATTTCTCTCCTTCAGAAGCTCATATACCTTAGGGCTGAGCCATAGCTTCTGGTTAGCTCTAATACTGATACTCTTCGTACTTGACACCCCATCAACACAGTTTGAAATGTATGCCATCAATATCTCAGTGTATACATCAAGTCTCAGATGCTGATTTACTGTGGCTGCTTCCTTGAAAATATCCCAGTTGCTTCTTTCAAAACAGTCTTGGAGAGCCTTCACAGCCTCCTCGGGTCATACCCTAATTTGTTTCTTTGTGGGTTTATCTTTAACCAATACAAGTTTGTAAGCTGGCGATAGCAGGATGGTATAATCATCAAATTTTCTCATTTGTAGAAGTTGCGTTGCCTTATAAGCATTCTTTATGTTTATGTATACCTTGTCCAAGATATTCCCACCCATTGTAGGAATGTACACATACTGAAGGGAGTGTTGGAGTACTTCTTTCAGATCTGCTTTATTAAAGTCACCAGCTGCCACGTGTACGAAGTCATGATATTTGCTCTGCAGCTCACCCATGTGATTCCATAATTAATTTAGAGCTTCAGTGGTATTAGCACTAGGTGGGATATAAACCACTGTTACACTGACCCCATTCAGCTCCCTGGGCAAGTAAAATGGTCTACATTTAATGGACAGGAGCTCTTAAGTTTTCACAGCAGTGTGATAGTATGTTTTCACAGTTGCTGCACCATCTTTTGTTAACATAGATGTAGACTCCACCTCCTCTGGCCTTTCTACACAGTGCATGTTTTCTGTCTGCATGAAATAGTGTAAAATTCTCTAAGTTTACTGCACTGTCATTTATCTTGTTGTGCAGCCATGTCTCAGTAATCTAAAATAAACAAGTATTTCTCACCTTGTTCTTGTTAGAGAGGTCCAGTCTCAAGTAGTCCATCTTGCTATCCAGTGATCTCACATTAGCTAGCAGTACAGTTGGTAGTACAGGCATGTAGGGGTTTGCTTTTAACTTTACATCAGTACCTGCTCTGCAACCTCTTTTTCTTGTTCTCTGACATCTCTTTCTCTTTTTTTTCTCTTGTCCAGCATATTCCAGAAACGTGTTCTACCAGTTTCAAGCACTTTAGATTGTGAAGAGTTAAAATACCCAGTTGTAGTTCTGTGCAAGTAGTAGGCCCCAGATACTCTGCAGACTTCAGTGCACCAAACTAGCAGCATGTAGATGTTGACTGTTTAATTTCTAGTAACTTCTGTCTACTATAAGTTATTGTACCTTCAAGTGGAAGTGCATAAACTGATTATTTGAGATTTTCTGTGCAAAAGAAGACAAAATGTGCATATCTCTAGAATGAGCAGACAAAGCCGCAGCCACACAGGACCAACCTTTTATTTCATTTGATTTTATTTTTTTATATATATAGGTATATATATTTTTATATATAGTATATATATATATATATATATATATATATATATATATATATATATATATAATACAGGCATAGTAACATTTTAGAGAGAAAGTGTGTGTGTGTGAGTGTGTGTGTGTGTGTGTGTGTGTGTGTGTGTGTGTGTGTGTGTGTGTGTGTGTGTGTGTGTGTGTGTGTGTTTATGTTTGTAATGTGCAATGATAAAAGTGTGTGTCTGCTATAAGGAATATTGCTTTAAACCTTTAATCAATTCCTATGCCTGTGTTGCACTGTAGCAAAATATAACTGAAGATATTCTCCAAAGACTGATATATTTAAAAGTTTAAAAGCCTTTTTTGAATGTACTGCATGCAGATATAGGATATTGATATTTATTTATCATGAAAAAGTCCTTTAAGGAAATCACCTCCAGTTACCTCTCTAATTGGCTTCAGTCAGTCAGATGGCATAATGATCTCTCCCCTTTCCTCCCAGTGCAAACTGGAGTCTCACAAGGCTCCAACAACCTTTACACATCTGTCCCCCATCCCGCACTAATACAATATGCAGATGATTCTACAATCATTTCCTCCTCTGATAATCTCTCTCAAGTTCACACTCTCACCTGAGAATCCTTCCACTCTTTTGAACAATGGCTAACTAACAATCAACTTCTTCTGAACTCAAAAAAAAAAAAAAAAAAAAAGTTCCTCTTATTCCCTCATAAATCCCGCTCTCATTCTAAAAATAACTTCTGCAGTACCTCATTAAATAACGTAATGATCAAAGTAGAGCCTCACAGAAAACTACTAGGAGCAACAATTGATGATCAACTACAATTTGATATCCACATTCAACAAGCCATCAAAAAAAAACACAAAAAAATGAGGGTTACTATACAGGAACAAAAAATTCCTCACTAATGAATCTAAAATCACTCTAGCACTAGCCTACCTTCTGCCTAACCTAGTATATGCCACCCCAGCCCTAACAAACCTACAAAGCAGACTCACGAGCAAGCTTGAACTCGCTTACAACAAAATTACCCTATCGCTCACACCACTGCCTATCTTTAAAAAACCTTCAGTAGTTTGAGTTCTCCCAATAAGTCATCCTCCCTCAATTACACCTAGCCCACTCCATTTTCTACAAACCTACCTCTTGCTCAGTGCTTTCTTCTCTTATAACTCCTTATACTCTTAAACCATGATCTTAGAAACTCAGATCAACGTCTCTTGGAAATTCACAAATCCAGTAAGACAAAACGCAAACAACTCTACAGTTACTCTGTTGCTAATTCCTGGAATAACTTGCCTCTGTTATTAAGAATTATACCAGATACAAACTGCTTAAAGATATCCTTAAAACTCTTCCTGCTAAACAATAGGACTTCCACATGCCACGGCCAAACATAAAGTACCTGTCCTCTACCTAACCCCTACCTAGATAGCCATTATTTATTATTTTTATTTATTTTTATTTTACATTTGTTGACCAGGCTAGTCTAACTGAATATATGTCCATTTTCAGAAGAGGCCCGGGGAGAAAAGCTCCACATAAAAGACACTAACAAACAGAACATTTAACTACAGTTACAGATTATTTGCTAGACAAAAACAGGTGTTACAAGGTAACTTTAGCATGCATGATAGGTAAAAATAGAACAAATGAGATGAATTACCCCCCACCCTTTGGATGAATTTTTTTTTTTTTTTTTAAACCAAACACTGCAAGAAGAAAAAGTACTTTACATTACTAACTGACTATCTTACCCACAAGTAACACATTTTCACAGAAAACTATGCATTCAGCTTTGTATTCTACTCATACTTTCTCTTGGCTCAAACTCATCCCTATACTTGCAACAATGTAACCTGCAGAATATGAATGGTCAAAGCATGTGTTCAAAGAGATTGAGTATGTGAAAACCTGCATGTATCGATTTGAACTCTGTAGTACGAACTATTGAGTAAACTGTGAATAGTGGAAAAGTACTGAAAAACAAGAGCCTGTCTGATAGCAGGAAATTTGCCTTATATGGAAGTGTATCCGATTTTCTTTCTCTGCCTAGAGATGTAGTAATGTGAACTGCTTCAAGCCTACGGGTAAACCACTGATTGGTTAATTGTCTTTTGTACTATTTTAATTGGTCTAGTTTATATTTTTAGAATTCAACAACTTAAAACTCAAAAAACAACAAACAGAGTGATAGCAGAAATACCAACACTTACACGAGCCACTTACTTACTTGCCCCTTCGAAAGCGCTTACAATAAAAGTTTGGTTTATAAGTGGCTCGTGTAAATGTCGGTATTTCTGCTATCGCTTTGTTTGTTGTTTTTCTAGTTTATATTTTGGTACTGTCGGCAATATCACCACCATATAAGCTTATGCATTCCTTTGCTCAGGGAGTCTCCCTGGTACTTTCCAGTAGGCTTCCACACGTGTGTAATAAATACCACTGAAAGAGAGGAAGAAGTGTCTTGTCTTCATTTAAGGTAAAATGCAAACACAACAATTGGTGCCGTTTACTCGGATCTGAATTGACAACGGCTGCGGTAGTTGGGGATTGAACGAAGTACTGCTAGTAAAAGGGCCCATGACAGAATTTTCTGTTCTGGCAGTGTTTCTTTCATTTCCTGTATTTATCTGCTTCACAAATTTGGTATTGATAATTTTATAGAAATGTAATAATTCCTCTCATTCAGTTGTTTTGAGGTAAGTGGCATGCATTTTTTTTCTTTTCTCACTCTGCTATTGATTGTACAGTATGAGAGTGGGTTAAAATGAAATACTGACAACATAAGAGTGAAAGGAGATATGAGAGTGGGGAAAACAACGTTTACAAAAATGTCATAGCTACCTCTGTAAAATACAGAATAGCTTATCATGTGAAAATGGGAGCGAGTGTGGGAACCATAAAAGAGCCAGAAAGAGGTACACCAGCTAGTTATATGTATTTTTGTGTGTCCCGGGACAGCTGTATATTTATAAGTCAGTGGGTCGCCATCACTGAGGATGATGATAAACTCGCCTTTCCAGAGAATGGTAGTTTTAATAAAAATATTTTGCTTAATCTCCAAGGGAAATTAAAAAGAAAAGGGAGAAGAATACCAGGGTTGTGCTGGGCAGCATTTAATGATTGGATGACAGAGGCAAAAGAAAGAGAAAATGATTCGGTTATTAGT
The DNA here is from genome assembly GCF_019279795.1 of Protopterus annectens. Classification (NCBI taxonomy): domain Eukaryota; kingdom Metazoa; phylum Chordata; order Ceratodontiformes; family Protopteridae; genus Protopterus; species Protopterus annectens. The sequence goes on from NC_056737.1 coordinate 1,283,398,895, forward strand.
AGTTTAAAGGATAATCAGCAGAAATTAAAAGAGCAACTAAAAGAATTACAACAAACTGCTAGTAATTTAGCTATAGTAAATGGTAAATGTTTGAAGGACCCACCCTTTAAGGGGCTTTATCCTGTGAAGGAATTAGCTAAATTACAGATAACTGAATCATTGGAAGATGATAATGCTTGGCTCCCCCCACCACCAACTGCACCACCAATTGCACCTCTGCAGTTTCAGCCCCCCCTCGCTCAACAAGGAGCAGAAGCACAGCAGCCAGATTCTACCACTAAAGACCCCACCCCTAAAGAAAGAGAACAAGTGCAGTCACGCTAGTGACTCAGATCCTGACACAAGCGATAGAAAAAAGGGACCAAAAACTCGTAGTAAGCTGTAATGTATTTTAAAGCTAAACCCCACTACAAAGGTAAAGGAAAATGACATTTACACCAACGAAGGTATTTTGGTCAGTTCCCCACTATAATTGACAGTGGGGATGGGTATTTTGGACCAGATAAATTTAATCCAGATTCAGGGTCGGAGTCGTCAGACAACGACAGATTGTTACCTTTCAGGGATGTACCTAACCCAGCTCATGCTAGAAGTGCACAGAAACCACCGACCATTGTAGTACCTAGGGCGTGGTTGGCGGTTGATTTTTAAGCCATTACTAAACCGTTACTGCCTATTCGTACTAATCCAGTTTAGTTCCAGCAAGTACTGGCAGGACATTTTTGTTTACAAAATCCTACAATAGAAGAAGTTAAGGCAGTTCTTCAGAACGCCATACCAGTTGATCTGATGAAACAGATTTGGGACCATGCCAATGTCCCTACTCCAATTCCAAAACATGACTCACATGGAGATAATGGGTTCAAAGTGGTTACACAGTGTATAGTAGATGCTATCACAATAATAGTTCCACCTACACCCAACTGGTCCAAAATCAAGTCAGTTCTTTAAAAAGAAGACGAACCTGTGGATGAGTATTTACATCGTCTCACTGAAGCCTTTGAGGCTTATTCTGGGTACGCCAAACCCACTGAAGGGCCAGCACAAGTGGATTGTCGGCTGCTTTTGTAAATGGGTTACGCCCACAAGTACGGGATACACTAAAGGAAGTGTGTTTAAACTGGTCTAGTCTTGGATTGCACGAATTAGTTACACAAGTGCAATACCTCTCCGACCACTTAACACAGGAAAAAAAGGACTTACAAGAGAAAGTGGTTAAAGCGCAGATTCAGATGTGCACTGCCTTTTGGGCAGCATGGATGGGGAGGATGTGGACAGGGAAGAGGGAGAGGTGGACGCCAAGGGGCTAGAAACCATAATAGACAAAACTGGCAGGAAGATCGATCAGCCACACCCCAAAATCAAACGGAGTGTTTCAATTGTGGCCAGATAGGCCACTGGAGAAATTAATGTCCGTATCTGGCTGAGCAACCTGCCCCACCCACTGATACATCACCTCAGTGGAATTCTAATTGGACTCCATCCAATCGGCAGTCATCACAATGAAGGTTCCCTGAACAAGAACAACAGAACTTGTGCCCTTTCATACCTGTGGATCAAGATGGACCACATGTTATGTTACTTGTCAAAAATAAACCGTACCCCTTCTTGATTGATACTGGAGCATCCAAATCTATGTTAGCCGGCGAATAAATGTCCCCCTCTCCAATAACATAACTAGAGGGGTAGGTGTCTCTGGCATTCCTATTGAATATTCTGAAACCATCCCAGTCCCAGGAACTTTGGGACCTTTGCAAGACAATCATGCATTTTTAGTAGGACCCTCAGCACCTTTAAATTTATTGGGAAGAGATTTGCTCTGTAAGATGGGAGCAACTATCTTCTGTACCACTGAAGGAGTATATTTACAAGTACCTTCAGACAAACAAGATAGTATTTTGGCTACTTTAGATTAAAACGTCACTCTGCAAACAATGTGTATGCAGTCCGACCTCGATAAGAATATGTATTTAACCTCATTACCCTCTCATCTATGGACCACTCATGATAATGATGTTGGGTTTCTAATTTCAGCCACTCCTGTTAAAATAACCTTAAAACCTGGAGCAAAGTTACATCAGGTACCACAGTACCCTTTGACGGTAGAGGCCACATCTGGTATTGCCCCCATCATTTCTGCCCTGGTACAAGAAGGAATTATAGCACCTACAACAAGTCCATGTAATACCCAAATTCTACCAGTAAAGAAACCTGGTAAACAAGCTTGCAGATTTGTGCAAGACTTGCGAGAAGTCAATACAGCTGTCTTGCCTATTTTCCCAATCATACCAAACCCAGCTACGATTTTAAGCTGTATCCCACCTACAGCACGTTGTTTTATGGTTATAGATATTTCATCAGCTTTCTTCTCTATCCCTGTACATGCAGATAGTCAGTATTTGTTTGCATTCACTTATAAAGGCCAACAGTATACTTGGACCCGACTACCCCAAGGGTATGTAGAATCTCCAACCTTGTTTTCCAGAGAGATGCACAGACAACTGCAGGATTTACAATTACTACCATGTTCAGTATTGGTTCGGTATGTAGATGATATTCTTACTGCTTCACAAGATACCCAGTCTTGTATAGTGGATTCACTTCTAGTTTTAAGATTTTTAGCCGAACGAGGTTTTAAGGTAAATAAATCTAAATTGCAGTTTGCTCAAGAAAACATACAATACCTGGGACATATCATTTCTATAGGTTCACGTCAAATACTTCCAAGCAGAATCACCTCCATTCAGACTGCTCCCCACCCTGTAACTCAGAGGCAGCTCAGGGGATTACTTGGCCTAGCAGGTTATTGTAGACAGTGGGTGCCCAATTTTTCAGAAATTTCGGCCCCTCTGTTACAGCTTCTAAAAAAGGAGGTCACAGACCCTCTGCCTTGGTCCCCTGAACATGAAAACGCCTTTCAGGCTATTAAAATGGCATTGATTAACCTACCTGCCCTGGGGCTCCCAGATTATTCTAAACCCTTTGTTTTCTTCTGTTGTGAAAGAAATAAAACTGCCCTGGGCCTGCCAGTGCAAGCGTGCACAGGAGGCTATCGACCTATAGCATATTACAGTACTCAGTTAGACCCTGTTGCTTCTGGCTACCCATCCTCTTTACAAGCAGTGCCAGCTGCTGCTGTTTTGATAGATATGGTAGCACCATTGACATTAGGACATGACACTATATTAGCAGTACCTCATGCGGTACAAGCATTACTTTTAAAAACAAAGACTCAATATCTTTCTAATGCTCGCCTCACTAAATATGAGTCAAGTTTATTAAGTAATCCTGCTGTTCAAATTACACATTGCCCACCACTAAACCCTGCTTCATTAATTCCAACTAGTGACGAGGGCGAACCACATGACTGCGTGCTTGTAGTTAACACTGTTCTGTCTCCTAGATTAGATTTGCAAGATGTTTCTTTGCTTAATCCTGATTTAGTTCTTTTTGTAGATGGACCCTGTTTACGAAATAATTTTGCCAAACTCCAGGTTGCATGGCCAGCCTGCTCACCATCTGAGGCTTTACAAACTAGACAATTACCACCTGGCACTTCCGCACAAGCCGCAGAATTAGTGGCACTTTTGCATGCATGTAAAATGGCCAAAGACAAATCTGTTACTATTTATACTGATTCACGTTATGCCCATGGTGTTGTTCATGATTTTGGTACCCTATGGAAGGAAAGGGGGGTTTTGACATCCTCGAGAGCACCAATTAAAAATTACCTGTATATTGATCACCTCTTGCAGGATTTATTATTACCTTCCAAAATTGCTGTTGTCAAGTGTGCAGCTCACCAGTCTAATGACTCCCTAGTAGCTAAGGAAAATAATTTAGCTGACTGGGCTGCCAAGCAGGCTACTCTTTCAGATACTGTTGAAAATTTGTGCAGCCTATTTTACAAACAGTTACTTTTGACACTACTGTATTGAAAGCTTTACAAACTGAAGCAGTGGAATCAGAAATAAAAACATGGCTGGCCCATAATTGTTTCCAATGCTCTGATTCAATTTAGCAACACTCTGATGGCAGATTAATTTGCCCCACATCCATGTTAAATTCTCTTATAAAAGCGTATAATTTGCCAGCTCATGTCAGGGTACAAGCATTGATTAAACAAATCCAGAAGGATTGGTTTGCCCCAGGACTTTCTGCTTCTGTGCAACATTTTTTGAGCACGTGCTTCATTTGTTTACAGCATAACATTTTGAAGGGCACTCTGGCTCCCGCTCAACCTGTGCCAAAACTAATGGGACTGTTTTATGCCTTACAATGGGACTTTATTGAACTTCCACCTTGTGCTCGTTTTAAATATGTTGTGACTATTGTTGATATTTTTTGGGGTGGTTAGAAGCCTACCCATGTGCTAAAAATGATGCTATTTCAGTTGCAAAAAAGTTGTGTTATGAATTGATACCTCGTTTTGGTGTTCCTTGTCAAATATATTCTGACTAATGGACACATTTTACTGCTAAGTTAGTTGATTCATTATGTACAATGTTAGGCATTACTTTGAAATTTCATTTTCCATACAGACCACAGGCATCAGGTATTACTGAACGTATGAACCAAACCTTGAAAACCAGACTTGCTAAAATCACTTCAGAAACAGGCCTAACTTGGGTACAGGCCTTACTACTAGCCTTACTTTCAATGTGGTCACAACTGCATCCTACTAAGGGTCTTTCTCCACATGAAATTCTCATGGGTCATCCTTTGTGTATGCCCATGACACCACCACCACCTTTTTCTGAATATGATGCATTTGATAATGATATTCTTTTGTATTGTAAATCTCTTGTTTCTTACTTAGTTTCACCATCAACAAGTAGCAGTTGCTCAACATCTTCCTGATCTTTTTCTAGCATCCACTTTGCAACCAGGGGATTGGGTCTACGTTAAATCCTTCTCTAGAAAAACAGCGCACCAGCCGCGCTGGAAGGGGCCTTTCCTGGTTCTTCTAACTACATCATCTGCTGTGCGACTGCAGGGCTCCACAACTTGGATCCACATTTCACACATCAAAAAAGTTGTGCCATCTGAAGATGAATACACAGACTCAACCACTGTTTCCACAAAAATATTGGACAATCATTTTGGTGGTTATTCTTGTTGTACTATTATTTTTGCTGTGGCCATTTTTATTTCCTGCTCCATCGACACACCAAGCGAGCCATTTGGCACCCACCTTTCAACACCTATCAAGCCATCAAATATGTTTATGTTTCCACATTCAAAATCTCTAACTGCTGGATCTGCACTTCCATTCCCTCCGTACATGGGGGATTGTCATTGGCTGCGGCTTCACTAAGTATCCTTGATACATGGACTAGTCTACTTGACAACACTGATAACATTACATCCAGTAAATCTATTGCATTACAACTTTTGCTCTGTTGCAGTGGCACTCTGTGTTGCCGATGGAATTACTTAAGTCAATATCACTGGACTCGGAAAATGGGACAAAGTATCTGCAACACAACAATCAAATACCAGTGCAATTATACAGAAGGAAAATGCCTAGCCTCAGGCTGTTGAGTTTCATTTGATGCCATTCAGCCGATATTGAGAAACGCCTCATTATTTGGTTCTTGCAATATCGTATTTCTTGCCATATTCCATGGCATAACAACGGGCAGTGACAATTCCTCAAATGTTACCACCCTGGTGCAAGACTGTTATTTCATATGCGGAAGAAGGGCCTATAAATGGCTACCAGAAAACTGGTCTGGTAGCTGTTTCTTAGGTTATCTAGTCCCAGCCATCTGACATACATCTGCCTTACCTCAAGGAAAAATTTGGAACGTGTGAGAGGTTAAAAAGCCTACCAATCCATTAGGCCAAATTGATGCATCATGGATTTATCATCATGACTTAGCTCATGCTGGCACCAAAGGACTATCTCATATGGACTTGGGTGATGACATCATATCATGGGCTAGTATAATCCCAGCATACAGAGCGGCAAAATCAATCTGGGAACTGAGAAAACTGTCTAAATTGCTTGAAGTGTTAAGCAGTGCCACATTTTCTGCCTTAGAACTAGTGACTGATGAACTGACTGCCATGAGAGCTGTAGTCCTCCAAAACTGTATGGCTCTCGATGTCACCCTAGCGGCAAAAGGCAGAACTTGCACTTTAATCCAGCAGGAGTGCTGTACATTTATTCCTGACAATCAGCACGAAATTGAAAGTCATCTTGAACTCATTCAGAGAGTCTCTGAACTCTCTAAGGCCAAGGAGGCCGAAAACTCAATGTGGGCATAGCTAACTAACCAGTTTTCAGGTCAGGGAGGTGGACTTTTAAAGTTCATCCTATTAATCGCAGTATTAGCTCTTATTGCTTTTCTTGTTGTGATTTAATCAAAGCACTGATTTTGAAATTAATGTCTTTTAAGACTACTAAAAAGGTGCCAAAGTTTTATATGCCTACAGTTATGGAAGATGAAATAAAAATATGTGACAATGCTGAAGGAACTAGCCACATGGTTACGTTAGACTTAGAGCAAATGTATGATAGACTAAATGGTGATGGTTACACAACATCAAATGGGGGATTGTAGAATATGAATGGTCAAAGCATGTGTTCAAGGAGATTGAGTATGTGAAAACCTGTATGTATTGATTTGAACTCTGCACTACAAGCTAATGAGTAAACTGTGAATAGTGGAAAAGTACTGAAAAACAAGACCATATCTGATAGCAGGAAATGTGCCTTATATGGAAGTGTATCCGATTTTCTTTCTCTGCCTAGAGATGTAGTAATGTGA